>NW_027252862.1:0-17500 GCF_044704955.1 Pristiophorus japonicus
GTAGTATCTCCAAATTTGCGGATGACACTAAGTTGGGTGGCAGTGTGAGCTGCGAGGAGGATGCTGTGAGGCTTCAGGGTGACATGGACAGGTTAGGTGAGTGGGTAAATGTATGGCAGATGAAGTATAATGTGGATAAATGTGAGGTTATTCACCTTGGTGGCAAAAACAGGAAGGCAGACTAGTATCTGAATGGTGACAGATTAGGAAAAGGGGAGGTGTAATGAGACCTGGGTGTCATGGTACATCAGTCATTGAAAGTTGGCAGGTGGTGAAGGCGGAAAATGGCATGTTGGCCTTCATAGCGAGAGGATTTGAGTATAGGAGCAGGGAGGTCTTACTGCAGTTGGACAGGGCCTTGGTGAGGCCTTACCTTGAATATTGTGTACAGTTTTGGTCTCCTAATCTCCTAAAGGGCATTTTTGCTATTGAGGGAGTGCAGCAAAGGTTCACCAGACTGATTCCCGGGATGGCAGGACTGGCATATGAAGGGGTAGCCTGGAGGAGGAATTCATAGAATGCATACAGGATTGTTTCTTCGAACAGTATGTTACAGAACCTACAAGGGAGTAAGCTATCTTAGATCTGGTCCTGTGTAATGAGACAGGAATAATAAACGATCTCCTAATAAAAGATCTTCTCGGAATGAGTGATCACAGTATGGTTGAATTTGTAATACAGATTGAGGGTGAGGAAGTAGTGTCTCAAACGAGCGTACTATGCTTAAACAAAGGGGACTGTAGTGGGATGAGGGCAGAGTTGGCTAAAGTAGACTGGAAACACAGACTAAACGGTGGCACAATTGACGAACAGTGGAGGACTTTTAAGGAGCTCTTTCATAGTGCTCAACAAAAATATATTCCAGTGAAAAAGAAGGGATAACCAGCCGTGGATAACCAAGGAAATAAAGGGGAGTATCAAATCAAAAACCAATGCGTATAAGGTGGCCAAGGTTAGTGGGAAAATAGAAGATTGGGAAAATTTTAAACGACAGCAAAGAATGACTAAGAAAGCAATAAAGAAAGGAAAGATAGATTACGAAGGTAAACTTGCGCAAAACATAAAAACGGATAGTAAAAGCTTTTACAGATATATAAAACGGAAAAGAGTGACTAAAGTAAATGTTGGTCCCTTAGAAGATGAGAAGTGGGATTTAATAATGGGAAATGTGGAAATGGCTGAGACCTTAAACAAATATTTTGCTTCGGTCTTCACAGTGGAAGACACAAAAACCATGCCAAAAATTGCTGGTCACAGGAATGTGGGAAGGGAGGACCTTGAGACAATCACTATCACTAGGAGGGTAGTACTGGACAGGCTAATGGGACTCAAGATAGACAAATCCCCTGGTCCTGATGAAATGCATCCCAGGGTATTAAAAGAGATGGCGGAAGTTATAGCAGATGCATTCGTTATAATTTACCAAAATTCTCTGGACTCTGGGGAGGTACCAGTGGATTGGAAAGCAGCTAATGTAACGCCTCTGTTTAAAAAAGGGGGCAGACAAAAGGCAGGTAACTATAGGCCCGTTAGTTTAACATCTGTAGTGGGGAAAATGCTTGAAACTATCATTAAGGAAGAAATAACGGGACATCTAGATAGGAATAGTACAATCAAGCAGACGCAGCATGGATTCATGAACGGGAAATCATGTTTAACTAATTTACTGGAATTCTTTGAGGATATAACGAGCATGGTGCATAGAGGTGTACCGATGGATGTGGTTTATTTGGATTTTCAAAAGGCATTCGATAAGGTGCAACACAAAAAGTTACTACAGAAGATAAAGGTACACGGAGTCAGAGGAAATGTATTAGCATGGATAGAGAATTGGCTGGCTAACAGAAAGCAGAGAGTCGGGATAAATGGGTCCTTTTTGGGTTGGAAATCAGTGGTTAGTGGTGTGCCACAGGGATCGGTGCTGGGACCACAACTGTTTACAATATACACAGATGACCTGGAAGAGGGGACAGAGTGTAGTGTAACAAAATTTGCAGATGACACAAAGATTAGTGGGAAAGCAGGTTGTGTAGAGGACAGAGAGAGGCTGCAAAGAGATTTAGATAGGTTAAGCGAATGGGCTAAGGTTTGGCAGATGGAATGCAATGTCAGAAAGTGTGAGGTCATCCAGCTTGGGAAAAAAAAACAGTAAAAGGGAATATTATTTGAATGAGGAGAAATTACAACATGCTGCGGTGCAGATGGACTTGGGGGTCCTTGTGTACGAATCTGAAAAGGTTAGTTTGCAGGTGCAGCAGGTATTCAGGAAGGTGAATGGAATGTTGGCCTTCATTGCGAGAGGGATGGAGTACAAAAGCAGGGAGGTCCTTCTGCAACTGTATAGGGTATTGGTGAGGCCGCACCTGGAGGAGTGTGTGCAGTTTTGGTCACCTTGCTTGAGGAAGGATATACTAGCTTTGGAAGGGGTACAGAGACGATTCACTAGGCTGATTCAGGAGATGAGGGGGTTACCTTATGATGATAGATTGAGTAGACTGGGTCTTTACTCATTGGAGTTCAGAAGGATGAGGGGTGATCTTATAGAAACATTTAAAATAATGAAAGGGATAGACAAGATAGAGGCAGAGAGGTTGTTTCCACTGGTCGGGGAGACTAGAACTAGGGGGCACAGCCTCAAAATACGGGGGATCCAATTTAAAACCGTGTTGAGAAGGAAATTCTTCTCCCAGAGGGTTGTGAATCTGTGGAATTCTTTGCCCAAGGAAGCAGTTGAGGCTAGCTCATTGAATGTATTCAAGTCACAGATAGATAGATTTTTAACCGATAAGAAAATTAAGGATTACGGGGAGCGGGCAGGTAAGTGGAGCTGAGTCCACGGCCAGATCAGCCATGATCTTGTTGAATGGCAGAGCAGGCTCGAGGGGCTAGATGGCCTACTCCTGTTCCTAATTCTTATGTAAGACTAGGCTTATATTCACTGGAATTTGGAAGAATGAGAGGGAATCTCATTGAAACATATAAAATTCTGATGGGATTGGACAGGTTCGTTGCAGGAAGAATGTTCCCGATGTTGGGGAAGTCCAGAACCAGGGGTCACAGTCTAAGGATAAGGGGTAAACCATTTAGGACCGAGATGAGGAGAAACTTCTTCACTCAGAGAATTGTGAACCTGTGGAATTCTCTACCACAGAAAGTTGTTGAGGCCAGTTCGTTCGATATATGCAAAAGGGAGTTAGATGTGGGCCTTACGGCTAAAGGGATCAATGGGTATGGAGAGAAAGCAGGAATGGGGTACTGAAGTTGCATGATCAGCCATGATCATATTGAATGGTGGTGCAGGTTCAAAGGGCCGAATGGCCTACTCCTGCACCTATTTTCTATGTTTCTATGTTGTCCTTTATTGCAAGGGGGTTGGAGTACAAGAGTAAGGATGTCTTGCTACAATTGTACAAGGCCTCAAGTGAGACTACACTTGGAGTACTGAGCACAGTTTTTTCGAAGGAAGGATATACTTGCCTTGGAGACGGTGCAACAAAGGTTCACTAGTTTGATTCCTGGGATGAGAGGGCTGTGTTATGATGAGAGATTGTGCAGAATGGCCCTATACACTCGAGTTTAGAAGAATGAGAGGTGATCTCATTGAAACATTTCAGATTCTGAAGGGGATTGACAGGGCAGATGCTGAGAGGTTGATTCCTCTGGCTGGAGTGTCTAGAGGGAACAGTTTCAGGATAAGGGGTAGGCCATTTAAGACTGAGATGAGGAGGAATTTCTTCACTCAGAGGTGTGTGAATCTTTGAACTTCTCTGTCCCAGAGGGCTGTGGATGCTGAGTCTCTGAATATATTCAAGGCTGAGATAGATGGATGTTTGGACTCTGGGAGAAACAAGGGATATGGAGATCACACGGGAAAATGGAGTTGAGGTCGATGCTCCTATTTCTTATGTTGACATCCAGGGGGCTCTAGATTTATTAGGCGCACATTTCTTTAAGGGAACATACTTGCTCTGAACCCTCAATCTCCTCCTTGAATGCCTGCCACTGCTCTGACACTGATGTATCTTCCAGTAGCTGTTTCCAATCCACTTTGGCTAAATCACATCTCAGCATTGTAAAATTAGCTTTTCCCCCAGTTGAGAACTTTTTATTCCAGGTCTATCTTTGTCTTTTTCCATAACTACCCTAAATCTAACTGAATTGCGATCTGGGAGACTGAAGAGGGATCTGGGGGTCCTTGTACATGAAACACAAAAGGTTAGCATGCAGGTACAGCAAGTAACCAGGAAGGCAAATGGAATGTTGGCCTTTATTGCAAGGGGAATATAGAGTATAAACGTAGGGAAGTCCTGCTCCAACTGTGTAGGGCGTTGGCAAGACCACACCTGGAGTACTGCGTACAGTTTTGGTCTCCTTATTTAAGGAAGGGTATACTTGCATTGGAGACAGTTCAGAAGGTTCACGAGGTTGATTCCTGAAATGAAGGGGTTGTTGCATGAAGAGAGGTTGAGCAGGTTGTGCCTACACTCATTGGAGTTGAGAAGAATGAGAGGTGATCTTATTGAAACATACGATTCTGAGGGGGCTGGACAGGGTAGATGCAGAGAGGATGTTTCTCCTCATGGGGGAATCTAGAGCTGGGGGCATCGTTTTAGAATAAGGGGTCGCCCATTTAAGACAGAAATGAGGAGGAATTTCTTCTCAGAAGATCGTGAATCTTCGGAATTTTCTACTCCAAGGAGCTGTGGCGGCTTGATCATTGAATATAATTAAGGTGGAGATAGACAGATTTTTGAATGATAAGGGAGTCAAGGGTTATGAGAGCAGGTGGGGAAGTGGAGTTGAGGCCAGGATAAGATCAGCCATGATCTGATTGAATGCAGCAGCAGGCTCAAGGGGCCAAATGCCCCACTCCTGCTCCTATTTCTTATGATCACCAGCACAAAAATGTTCTTCTATTGATAACCTTTCCACCTGCCCAAGCTTCAGCCAGCCTAATCCCACTTTCCAGCTCTTGGTCCGTAGCGCTTCAAGTGCACATCCAAGTACCTTTTAAAGGTGGTGAGGGTTTCTGCTCCACCACACTTTCAGACAGTGAGTTCCAGATCCCTACTATCCTTTGGGTGAAGAAATGTCCCCTCAAATCGCCTCTAAACCTGCTACCAGTCTATGCCCCCTGGTTGTTGACCCCTCTGCAAAGGGAAATCGGTCCTTCCTATCCACTCTATCTAGACCGCTCATAATTTTATATACTTTATTAAGCAATCCACTCAGCCTCCTCTGTTCCAAAGAAAACAAGCCCAGCCTATTAAGAGAGTTGGTGGGCTGGAGGAGGTTACAGAGATAGGGAAGGCCGAGGCCCTGGAGAAATTTGAACAAGACGATAAGTATTTTAAAGGCTGATGGCATCTGCCATCTCACCCAGCTCAGAATGTGACTCACTACCAACAGGAAGGATGTTACTTTAACTACAACAAATGCTAATGAGCAGAAATCAATCTCTGTACCTTTAACTAACAGCAACATGGAAAGAGAGAATTGAATGATCTTTAAACACCTAGTCCACTTGACACTAAAGTGTCTGAAACTCAGAATAGGAACACCAGGGAAACAAAATACTGACAAATGTTAAACTGTTTTGTTGACAAAAGAAATTTGGATTTAACTTTTAAAAGATAAATTGTTTTACAGGGGCTCACAATGACTCACCTGAGAGGCCGACCCAGGATCCAACCCTCAAGCACCACGATTGGTTTCAGAACTTGCTGATCCCTGAGCTCACCAGCCTCTGAGCTCTCTTCCTGTTGGTTCCCAGTGCAATCAGTCACCACTGGCCAACATTACGCTGCCAGATTAAGCTGAGGGACACAGAGGAAGAAATAAAATGAGGCCGTGAACCTGAGTTAAGAAATAAAATTACAGAAGCATGATTAAATGAATGAGGAGAGACCATATAAACTAAAGGGTACAATCCTAAAGGGGGGTGCATGAACAGTGAGACCTGTGGGTATATGTGCATAAATCGCTGAAGATGGCAGGACAGGTTGAGAAAGCAGTTAAAAAAGCTTACAGAATCCTGGGCATCACAGATGCGCTGAGTACAAAAGCAAAGAATGTTATATGAGGAGAGACTGGATCAACTGGGTCTTTATTAACTGGAGTTTAGAAGGATGAGAGGGATCTCAAAGAAACGTATAATATTCTGACGGGACTGGACAGGTTAGATGCAGGAAGAATGTTCCCGACGTTGGGGAAGTCCAGAACTAGGGGACATAGTCTTAGGATAAGGGGTAGGTCATTTAGGACTGAGATGAGGAGAAACTTCTTCACTCAGAGAGTTGTTAACCTGTGGAATTCTCCCACATAGAGTTGTTGATGCCAGTTCATTGGATGTATTCAAGAGGGAGTTAGATATGGCCCTTACAGCTAAAGATATCAAGGGGTATGGAGATCAAGCAGGAAAGGGATACTGAGGGAATGATCAGCCATGATCTTATTGAATAGCGGTGCAGGCTCGAAGGGCCGAATGGCCTACTCCTGTACCTATTTTCTATGTTTCTATAATGAACCTTTATAAAACACTGGTTCGGCCTCAACTGGAGTACTGTGTCCAATTCTGGGCACCGCACTTTAGGATGTGAAGGCCTTCAAGAGGGTGCAGTAAAGATTTACAAGAATGATTCACGAGATGAGGGACTTCAGTTACGTGGATAGACTGGAGAAACTGGAGCTGTTCTCCTTGGAGCAGAGATGGTTGAGAGGAGATTTGATAGAGGCGTTCATCATCATGAGGGGTCTGGACAGAGTAGACAGAGAGAAACTGTTCCCATTGGCGGAAGAGTCCCGAAACCACAGATTTAAGGCGATTGGCGAGGGGGAAAGGGGGCTCGCTGGGAGCTGGCATGGGCTCGATGGGCCGAATGAGCTTCCGTGCTGTAACCATTCTCTGATTCTGTGAGCAGAACCACTCTGTTCCCTGACTCAATCGAAAGCCTTCCTGATTGTAACCACCTCTGTAAAAACTGCCCTGCACCGTTACTGCTCCAAGGAGAACCACCCCAGCTACTGCAGCTTGATTCATGTCACTGGTCACCATCCTATACCTGATGGCCTCCCTGCACCAAGATGGCTGCCGCTCATGTCACTGGTCACCATCCTGTACTTAACGGACTCCCTGCACCAAGATGGCCGCCGCGCATGCTCTCTGCCCTGCAGTTGGACAATGGGCCGTAATATGACGTCAGAACAAGCCACACCCCTCTCACTCCCTGCAACGAGCAGGAAGCCCCGTGCAGCACAAAGATGGCGGCAGAACTCCCCAGCAACCGCCATTTCTCTCCCACCGCCAGTAACCGAGGCCCGGCCCTGCCCGAAGCTCCCCTGCAGCCGCCGCCCGCGGTGTCAGTGAGTGTGCGAGTCCGCAGAGAGCCGCTCCTCCCTCCCCAGGCACACCGCCCGCGGTGTCAGTGAGTGTGTGAGTCCGCAGGGAGCCTGGGTGCGCCCCGGGCCGTTCCTCCCTCCTCCGCTGCGGCTGCGAAACGTCCGGCCGCCCGCCTGCGGACAAGCTCCACAATGGGCTGGCCCCGCGCCTGCGCACAAGTCCCCGCCTCACCCGCTGCGGCTCTCCGAACATTCCGGGCCGCGAGCGGAGCCCGCCACCAACCGCCAACCCGCCCGCGCGCCGCCACTCAGCCCGCAGCCAATGGCGAGGCCGCGCGGGCCATTCGCCCACCCAGCGCGCGCTGCTCCGCGCCAAGCGGGGGCGGGGCTTGGCTCCAATCAATCAATCTAAAAAATATAGGGAGCGCTCCTTAAAGGGGCAGGCTCTCTTCAAAGTTTAAGGCTCTGTGTCTGTTTAAAGGGGCAGTGTCACTGTGCCTGTTTCATCATCATCCTAGGCAATCCCTCGGAATCGAGGAAGACTCGCTTCCATTCTAAAAATGAGTTCTCAGGTGACTGAACAGTCCAATACGAGAACCACAGTCAGTCACAGGTGGGACAGACAGAGGTTGAGGGAAGGGGAGGGTGGGACAGGTTTGCCGCACGCTCCTTCCGCTGCCTGCACTTGATTTCTGCACGCTCTCGGTGACAAGACTCAAGGTGCTCAGCGCCCTCCCAGATGCACTTCCTCCACTTAGGGCGGTCTTTGGCCAGGGACTCCCAGGTGTCAGTGGGGATGTTGCATTTTATCAGGGAGGCTTTGAGGGTGTCCATGTAATGTTTCCTCTGCCCACCTGGGGCTCGCTTGCCGTGAAGGAGCTCCGAGTAGAGCGCTTGCTTTGGGAGTGTTGTGTCGGGCATGCAGACGATGTGACCTGCGCAGCGGAGCTGGTCGAGTGCGGTCAGTGCTTCAATGCTGGGGATGTTGGCCTGATCAAGAACACTGATGTTGGTGCGTCGGTCCTCCCAGGGGATTTGCAGGATCTTGCGGAGACATCGTTGGTGGTATTTCTCCAGCGATTTGAGGTGTCTCTGTGCCTGTTTAAATTTGCAGTATCTCTGTCCGTGTTTAAAGGGAGAGGGGGTGAAATTTGGCGATAACGGGGTGTAAATGAGTTTGTGACTGGACGCAGTGAGAACAGTGCCTCCCGCTAAATTTGGCAGGAGTTTTGCGGCGGCGGTAACACAGTGCGCCCCGCTTTGCTGCGCTTCGTGATGCTGATGTCATCGCCATGCATAGCACCCCGGCTCAAACATTGTCCTCGCCCCCTGGTTCTGACAACGACAGCTTCAGCAGTCACGGTTCAGTCGGATGTCGGCTATTTACAGGCGCCAGCATCCGGTTTACTTTTAATCGGACAACAATGCTTCTTTCTTAGTTTCACATAATTTCTGTTGCTGTTTAAAGGGAGAGAGTCTCTGTGCCCATTTAAAGGGAGAATTTCTTTAGATTCTCTTATTACTTCAAACAGGTATGTCCCGCTTTGTGATTTGGAGAACACAACAGACAGTGAGGTCAGCACCAGTGACACCGAACCTCAATGCTCACATCAGCAACTTGGAAAAGATAAGAGGAATGCTGCATCGTCCAGGAGGACATCATTTGAACAGCCAACAAATAGCAAGAGGCAAGGGGCAATCCACATTGGGGACTCTATCATCAGGCACACATAGAGCACCCTATGTAGAGGTAAGGCTCTGTCAAGAGCAATCTTCTGTTTTCCAGGGGCCAAGGTAGCTGATCTCCAGGATTGTGTGGAGGAACTAATGAAAGTTGAGTGTTAAGATACTGTAATAGGTTTACATATTGGAACTAATGAAATCATGGATAGAAGTCCATTTGTTTTGCAGGATTCCTAGATGTCCTTCAGCAAAAGGGTGCAAGGGTAGTAGCTATTCCCAGTCATGTCCAGATCGATGGAGAGGAATAGCCGAATCATAGGGTTCAACATCTGGCTTCGGGACCTCTGCAAAAAGAAGCTTCACTTCATCAATAATTGGGAGGTGTTTGCTGGACAAGGTAAGTTGTTTCAGTCTCCATCTTAACTTCTTGGGAGCTAAAAGGCTGGCAGAGGCTGTTGAGCATGCTTTGAGAAAACATTTAAACTAACTCAGCTCGGGGATAGTGTCAATAAGTTCAAAGTTAGCCTTACTGCACATAATAATTACATCGATACTAAGCATGAAGATGAACCAGGCAGGAAGCAAACAAGAATTAATAACTTTAGGAAATAGATGGGAGATCTTTAAATTGCTTTCATGTTAATGCAAGGTGTTAGAAGCAAAGTGTTAGAATTGCAATCCTCTGCTGTGTTGGAGAGCTTAGACATATTGTACATTTCTGAGACATGACAATGAATGCACAGACATTCACCGAAAGGGGTTCAGAAAGAATAGAGCAGGTCAAAGGGGAGGTGGGATTGCTATTTTGATCAGTAAGAATCTAACAGTTAGAGAGAGACTTGATATTGCCTCATCAGGTACAGCTGAAGCTATCTGGGTTCAAGTGGACCAAGCTCACGGACAGGGATTAATTATCAGTAATTGTTAGAGGCCCCCGGGTCAGACACTTGAATGTGATGAGTTATTATGGAAACATATCACTCATGGTTTTAATATAAAATGCCACCTTTGTCTGGTGGGTGATTTCAATTTTTCTGGCATTTAGTAGCATGATGGTTTACCTGCTGGTGGGGGGAATTGCAGCTGAAATATTTATTGAAAATATACAAGACTGTTTCCTGACTCAACATGTTAATAAAGTAACTTGCAATAATCATATATTGGATCTGGTGTTTAGTAGTGAGCCTGACCATGTATCAGGCCTCCACGTGGGTGAACATCTGTGAACAACAGTGAATACATAGAAACATAGAAAATAGGTGCAGGAGTAGGCCATTCGGCCCTTCGAGCCTGCACCGCCATTCAATGAGTTCATGGCTGAACATGCAACTTCAGTACCCCATTCCTGCTTTCTCGCCATACCCCTTGATCCCCCTAGTAGTAAGGACTACATCTAACTCCTTTTTGAATATATTTAGTGAATTGGCCTCAACAACTTTCTGTGGTAGAGAATTCCACAGATTCACCACTCTCTGGGTGAAGAAGTTTCTCCTTAATATTATAGGGTTCCAATTGATTAGTAGAACTAAAGGGACTGAGAACCTGCAACTCGCACCACATTTCAGAAGGGCAAACTTCTCCAAAATGGCAGAGGACTTGCAACAGGTAAATTGGCCAACCCCCCTCGGTGCTGATGCGACCGATGTTGAATATAAGTTGTTAAGAATAAGATTAAAAATGTGGAAAACCAACATGTAGCCAAAATCAAAAGAAGGGAATGTTGTAAGAAAAAGCCAAGGTGGCCGACTGGCTCTGTACAAAGACAAATCAGATATAAACAGAAATGTCTCTATAAATTAAATCATTTAACACTCAAATAAATAGGGTGAATACAAGGAACAACCAAAGAAATCGAAGGCAGCTATTCGATCAGCAAAAAGGCTAATGGGAAAAAGGATTGTGGACAACTGTGGCAGTCATGGGAAGAGCTTTTTGAGTTATGTGAAGAGTCAGAGAACTATCAAAGACTGTTTTGGGCCACTGAAGGGTGTTCAAGGACAGGTTACAAAGGACTCACTGAGTATGGCGGAAATATTAAATGAGTACTTTGCATCAGTCTTCACCCTTGAAGATCATGCTCAAATATTAGAATTTAATAATACTAGTTTTATCAGTAACATTAACTTATATAAGCAGATTGCTTTAGAAAAAATTAAGAACTTGAAAATAGATCGAGCAGCAGGGCCGGATAATACCCACCCGAGGGTCCTCCGGGAGATGGGACATGTGCTGTGCGAGCCCCTGGCCTGTATTTTAAATAGCTCACTGCAATCTGGAATGGTTCCTAGAGACTGGAAGGAGGCTAAGGTAGTCCCCATTTAAAAAAATTGTGACAAGGCAGACCCAGGTAACTATAGGCCCATCAGTTTAATATCAGCAATAGGTAAGATGCTTGAATCATAAGGGATGCAATATATGAATACTTGGATAGGGAGGGACATATTGGGGACACCCAATATGGCTTCATAAAAAAAGACTTCATGTCTCACAATTTTAATTATATTTTTTGAAAAAGTTACAAAGTTGGTGGATGAGGGAAGCCCAGTAGACATTGTCTACTTAGATTTTCAAAAAGCTTTTGACAGGATACCACACAAGAAGCTTCTCTGTGAGATGGGAGCCTCTGGTATTAGTGGAAATATACTGAGCTGGATTCAGATCTGGCTGGCAAGATGCAGGTAAAGAGCAGTTATAGATGGATTTGGATCTGTTTGGAGACAGTCACCAGTGGTGTCCCGCAGGGATCAGTGCTGGGACCGTTGCTTTTCACTAATTATATTAAGGATCTGGATTTTGGGGTTGGGGGCACAGTTTGCAAATTTGGAAATGATACCAAGATCTGTGCAAGTGCTAGAACTGTGGAAGAGGCTCGTCTGATTCAGGCAGATCTTAAGGTGTTGGGAGTCTGGTCTCATGACTGGAAAACGATGTATAACTTAGATAAGTTCAGTGGTATGCATGTGGGCAGGGCAAATGCTCAACATTCGTAAACCCTCTCGGGAAAGGCATTAAAGATGGTGGAGATAGAAAGAGATTTGGGCATTCTAGTGCATACATCCTTAAAGGTACATGAGCAATGCTGTGCAGCGATAGCTAGAGCAAATAGGGTGTTGGGTGTATCCATAGGACAATGGAGTATAAGACGAGGCATACTGTTTTGTCCTGATACAACACCTTAGTCATGCTGCACTTGGAATACTGTGTCCAGTTTTGGTCTCCTCACATGGTGGGTGATATTGAGGCTCTGGAACACAAAAAGTTAGTATGCAGGTACAGCAAGTGATCAGGAAGGCAAATGGAATGTTGGCCTTTATTGCAAGGGGGCTAGAGTATAAAAGCAGAGAAGTCCTGCTACAACTGTACAGGGTATAGGTGAGGCCACACCTGGAGGACTATGCACAGTATTTAAGGAAGGATATACTTGCATTGGAGGCTGTTCACGAGCTTAATGCCGGAGATGAGGCGGTTGACTTATGAGGATTGGTTGAGTGTATTGGGCCTCTGCACATTCTGTACAAATTGGAGTTCAGAAGAATGAGAGGTGATCTTATTGAAACATATAAGATAATGAGGGGGCTCGACAAGGTGGCTGCAGAGAGGATGTTTCCACTGATAGGGGAAACTAAAAATAGGGGACATAGTATCAGAATAAGGGGCCGCCCATTTAAAACTGAGATAAGGAGAAATTTCTTCTCTGAGGGTCATGAATCTGTGGAATTCTCTGCCCCAGAGAGCTGTGGAGGCTGGGTCATTGAATATATTTAAGGCAGAGATAGACAGATTTTTGAGTGATAAGGAAGTAAAGGGTTATGGGGAGCGGGCGGGGAAGTGGAGCTGACTCCATGATCAGATCAGCCATGATCTTCTTGAATGGCGGAGCAGGCTCGAGGGGCCAAAGGGCATACTCCTGCTCCGATTTCTTATGTTCTTATATGTCCCTCCTTTTTGGAGGAGAGAGACAAAGAGAGGCTGCAGGGGTGGTTCAGTCTGAGACAGGGGGGGTGAGAGGTGTCTGGGTCAGTCTGGGGCAGGAGAGGGTGAGGGGGGGTGTCTGGGTCAGTCTGGGACAGGGAAGGGTGAGGGGGGTGTCTGGGTCAGTCTGGGACCAGGACAATTGAGGGAGGCGTTGTCTGCTCCAGTCCTGTACAGTGCCCGGTAAGTGGGGCACATTTCCTGAGTGTGTTGTGGGAAGGAAAGATGATTGCTGTGTATTTCTGCACCCAGCCAGAGTCAGCATCTTCAGGGGAGGAGAGCTGCTGTGGATAAATGTAACTCCCTGCAGCTCAGTGACAGTGCAGCTAACATGGTGGGGGGGGAGGGGGGTGCTCTGGATTGGCAGAGTGATCGCTCCCCCTGTGTGGAGATCCAGTGTCCCAGGTCTGTGGGCCAAAAGCTGGGGTGTCTGGGGGATGGGCTGAGGGATCGCTCCCCCCATGTGGAGAGCCAGTGTCCCAGTCTGTGGGCCAAGGCTCTGGGGTATCTGGGGGGTGGGCTGAGGGATCGCTCCCCCCCGTGTGGAGATCCAGTGTCCCAGGTCTGTGGGCCAAGACTCTGGGGGCTTCTCCAGGGTCCTTGACGTCCCACGTGGTCTCTGTGGCTTCTCAGGCTGCAGCGCAGAATGTGGGGACTCGGCATCAATCTGACTCAGGATTCATGACCAGAAGTTTTGGAGAAGTTCTCCTTCTGTCTGGGGACCCTCCAGCAGCGACTCTCCCAAAAACAGGGCAGTTCGTGCATCACCTATAGTGTGCAGTATGTTCAGTGTCTGACCCTGAGCTGCCCCAGGGAGGGGGCAGTGTGTGATGTCCCTGTGGGATGCAGTCTGTTCAGTGTCTGACCTGGATCTGCCCTCATTCCTCCTGCTCTAGGGGGAAGTCACGCTCCAATCAGGCCGAATTAATTGGAGGGACAGCGTCATCTACTGGCCAACGGCGGTATTTCAAGGCACATCATGTCCGGCTCCATCCCAGAGAAATCCAAAACCTGCAGATTCAATTCATTTTATTATCAATTAATTAACAAACTTTAGCTCCATTTGTTGCAGATTTAAAACCCTTTTGATATTTTGTATCAGTCTTCACGGTAGAAGATACTCAATACATCTCAATAATAGATAATCAATGGGCTGTAGGGAGGGAGGAACTTAAAACATTTACTATCACTAAAGAAGAAGTACTCTGTAAAAATAATGGGACTAAAGGTGGACAAGTCCCTGGACCAAAGCTGGACAAATCCCTTGGTAGCCTGCATCCTCGGGTCTTAAAAGAAGTGGCTGCAGAGATAGTGGATGCATTGGATGAAATCTGCCAAATCTCCCTGGATTGTGGAGAGATCTCAGCGGTTTGGAAAACCACAAATGTAACATTTCTATTTAAAAAGGGAGGGAGATAGAAAACAGGAAACTTATAGTCTAGGTACCCTAACACCTGTTGCTGGGAAAAGCTGGAGCTCATTGTTAAGGAAACAATAGCAGAACATTTGGAAAAGCATAATACAGACAAGCAGAGTCAGCATGGTTTTATGAAAGGGAAATCATGTTTGACAAATTTGCTGGAGTTCTCGGAGGATGTAATGAGCAGGGTGGATAAGGGGGAACCAGTGGATGTGGTGTATTTGGATTTCCAAGAGGCTTTCGATAAGGTACCATATAACAGGTGACTGCACGATAAAAGTTCACGGGGTTGGAAGTAATATATTAGCATGGATAGAGGATTGGCTAACTAACAAAAGACAGAGAATCAGGATAAATGGGTAATTTTCCGGTTGACAAACGGTGACTAGTGGGGTGCCGCAGGGATCGGTGCTGGGGCCTCAACTATTTACAATCTATAATAATGACTTGGATGAAGGGACAGAGTGTAATGTGGCCAAGTTTGCTGATGATACAAAGATGGATGGGAAAGCAAATTGAAGGAGGACACAAAGAATTTGCAAATGGATGTAGACAGGCTCAGTGAGTGGGCTAATATTTGGCAGATTGAGTATAATGTGGGAAAGTGCAAGGTTATCCACTTTGGCAGGAAAAATAAAAATACAATTTATTATTCAAATAGAGAGATATTACAAAATGCTGCAGTACAGAGGGACCTCAGTGTCCTTGTGTGTGAAACACAAAAAGTTAGTCTGCAGGTTCAGCAAGTAATTATGAAGCCAACAGAAATGTGGGCCTTTATTGCAAGGGGGATGGAGTATAAAAGCAGGGAAGTCCTGCTATAACTGTACAGGGTATTGGTGAGGCCACACCTAGAGTACTGCGTACAGTTTTGATCTCCTTATTTAAGGAGGAATATACTTGCATTGGAGAAGCTTCACTAGTTTGATTCCTGAGATGAAGGGGTTGACTTATGGGGATAGGTTGAGCAGGTTGGACCTACACACATTGGAGTTCAGAAGAATCAGAGGTGATCTTATTAAAATATGATACTGAGGGGACTCGACAAGGTAGATGCAGAGGTTGTTTCCACTCGTGGGGGAATCTAGAATTAGGGGCATAGTTTAAGAATAAGGGGTCGCTGATTTAGAACTGAGATGAGGAGAAATTTCTTCTCTCTGAGGGTTGTGAATCTTTCACTATCCCAGAGAGCTGTGGAGGCTGGGTCATTGAATATATTTAAAGTGGAGACAGCCAGATTTTTGAGCAATAAGAGAGTGAAGGGTTATGGGGAGCAGGCAGGCAAGTGGAGCTGTGCCCAAGATCAGATCAGCCATGATCTTATTAAATGGCGGACCAGGTTCGAGTGGCCAATGGCCTACTCCTGCTCCTATTTCTTATGTTTTTTAAAGAGTGAAGTATGGATGCAAACACAATCAGCATTATTTTTTATCTTGCCCTTTTCCCATTGATTAATTGGTCAAATATCCCTAATATTAAACTCCATCCCAGTTACAGGGGTAATTAATATCAGCAGAAAGAAAGCCCAACTGTAGGAATGGACACGATTCAGTCTGGGACAACAGCAGAATCCAAACCCTGCAGTCACTTGTGAACTCGCTGGTGTATCAGCAGCCTGGATGATCGAGTGAATCCCTTCCCACACTCAAAGCAGGTGAATGGTCTCTCTCCAGTGTGAACTCGCTAGTGTCTCAGCAGGTGGGATGAGGCAGTGAAGCCCTTCCCACATTTGGAGCAGGTGAACGGCCTCTCCCCAGTATGAACTTGCTGGTGAGTTAGAAGACGGGATGACAGAGTGAATCCCTTCCCACACTCGGAGCAGGTGAACGACCTCTCCTCAGTATGAACTCGCTGGTGTATCAGCAGGTTGGATGACAGAGTGAAGCCCTTCCCACACTCCGAGCAAGTGAATGGCCTCTTCCCAGTGTGACTGTGCTGATGTACTTCCAGCTGACACGGGTAATTGAATCCCTTCCCACAGTCTCCACATTCCCATGGTTTCTCCATGGTGCGGGTGTCCTTGTGTCTCTCCAGGTTGGACGATCAGTTGAAGCCTTGTCCACACACAGAACACGTGTACGGTTTCTCCCCGCTGTGAATGCTGCGATGTTCTGCCAGTCTGTGCAACTGGTTAAAGCTCTTTCCACAGGCAGTGCACTGGAACACTCTCACTCGGGTGTGTGTGTGTCTCAGTGCTTTTCCAGTCACACTGATGTTTGAAATCTGTTCCCACAGACAGAACAGACAAACTTTTCTCCTTCCACTTTCAAAGGCCGATGAAATTCAGGACCTGAGAAATCGAGTGATTCCATCAGATCTTGACGTGATGTTTAGTTTGAGTTTCCCGTCTGCAAATCCTCCCCTTTTGATACTCTAGAAAAGGAGTTTACAAAAATCATTACTGCAAGTACGGGATAGAAATACACAACAGACGATTCTAGATTCTATGGAACATTCTTTCCTCTCTTGTTCTTGCAAAGCTATAAATCCCTGCCCCATACACTCTTCCCCCTCCCTGTCCTGAAATTCAAACACAACGCTCGTCTGAAGGTAGCTTGTCCTCCGCTCCCAATTATAATCACCAATTCTGGCTGGGTCAGTTCTACACTCACTGGTTCGCCTCCCTCTCCTCCCCTGAAGGTGCTGACTCTGGCTGGGTTCAGTTCTACACTCACTGGTTCGTCTCCCTCTCCTCCCCTGAAGGTGCTGACTCTGGCTGGGTTCAGTTCTACACTCACTGGTTCCCCTCCCTCTCCTCCCCTGAAGGTCTGACTCTGGCTGGATTCAGTTCTACACTCACTGGTTCCCCTCCCTCTCCTCCCCTGAAGGTGCTGACTCTGGCTGGGTTCAGTTCTACACTCACTGGTTCCCCTCCCTCTCCTCCCCTGAAGGTCTGACTCTGGCTGGATTCAGTTCTACACTCACTGGTTCCCCTCCCTCTCCTCCCCTGAAGGTGCTGACTCTGGCTGGGTTCAGTTCTACACTCAATGGTTCCCCTCCCCTGAAGGTCTGACTCTGGCTGGGTTCAGTTCTACAATCATTGTGTAGTTTTTAACTACTTAGCAGCTTTTTGCCACTTTGCTAATT
>NW_027252863.1:0-20252 GCF_044704955.1 Pristiophorus japonicus
CTGCTCTTCGAATAATGCAATTGAATCTGTTATATTCACGTGAACAGTTAGATTGGCCCTTAGTTTATCATCTTTTGATACTTCCAAAAGTGCAGCTCGTCCTCAGTACTGCACTGCAATGTCAGCATAGATTTTGTGTACAAGGCCTTTCTTACATTTTACTCAGAGATGAGTGCTACCACTGAGCTAATGCTTAATTTACCAAAACAATGAAGAGTATAACCATTCATATTAGAATTAAAAACAGAAAATTCTCAAAACACTCAGCAGGTTGGGCAGCATCTGTGGAGAGAGAAACAGGTCGATGAACTTTCATGGATCAGCTGTGGCTCAGTGGGTAGCATTCTTGCCTCTTAGTTAGAAGGTTGTGGGTTCAAGCCCCACTCCAGGGACTTGAGCACAAAAAATCTAGGTCGACAGTCCAGTACAGTAAGGGAATTCTGCGCTGTTGGCGGTGCTGTCTTTCGGATGAGACGTTAAATCAAGAGTCTGTTCTCTCAGGTGGATGCAAAAGAACCCATGACACTATTTTGAAGAAGAGCAGGGGAGTTATCCCTGGTGTCCTGGCCAATATTTAATCCTCAATCAGCATAACAAAAAAAAAACAGATTATCTGGTCATTATCACATTGTTGTTTGTGGGAGCTTGCTGTGTGCAAATTGGCAGCCACATTTCCTACATTACAACAGTGACTACACTTCAAAAAGTACTTCATTGGCTGTAAAGCGCTTTGAGACGTCCGGTGGTCATAAAAGACATTATATAAATACAAGTCTTTCTTTCAAGGTAGAATTTTGCTTGCGTTTTTTGAAAAAAAATATTTGGGGTCAAATAGCTGTATTCATGAAATTCATAAAATATAAAAAGCAGGTTGCATTGCCAGTCATGTACAGTGTTAGACTTTTGTGAAATTCTCAGTATAGGGTAAGTGATTTTTTTTTGTTTTTTGTTTCTTTTGAAAGAGGAAAATGTAACTCATAACATCAGATTGGAAAATCTGATTGTAATGTTCAAATGGGTAAACTTGATCTTAAATCCCGACAGGAGGAATACTGTGTTATAAATACCCAGAACTTGGTGAAACTTGCTTCAGATATATTTATTTATGAGCTTGGTTGTGCCTTCCACTCACACTTGCTGAATAGTTTCCATTGTGTGTGTTTGTGTATAAAAATACTTGGTCTGACAGGCATGGAATGAATGAAGAGTATGTGTGCACTTGTTAGAATGGAACCAGATACTGTCTGTGAGTCTGTGTGCGTGTTTAGGTTTGTGTACAAGGCTAGGGCAAAGCTCTCATCCCTCGAAGTTTCATTAGGGAACATTAGCTCCAAACCCAAGTGTTAAACCGTTAAAGTTTCATGCTGCTGTCATGAAATTGCTGATATCCACTTTCTATTTTGGTATCTGGGTCCTATTTTAAAACTCGCTGGATATTATCTGGATTAAAATTCAGCAAGGAGAAAATCTCATCATTGGAAATAAACAGCAAATTAAAATAGAAGAAAGAGATTTACATTTTTTTGCTGGAGAATTATGTTTAAAAATAGTTTCAGTCTGGCTGCCCTAGTTTGTAAAATGTCACACAATTTGTCAGTGTTTTAATGTCCCACAAGATGATACAGCACTAGAGGATTTGTAGTTCAATCTAATATCTGAATTTCACGACACAATGTCTGATAAGGGAATATAGCCCATGTTTTGAATGACCAACTAGAATAAAAGACCAACTAGAATTAGTTGTTACCTTTATGACAAAGGCAATTTTTTCTATAAGGGATGGCAATATTTCAAATCTTAAAAAATTGCATTTCTTTAAAGGATCCGGCCAATTGCATTGAACATCAGTTTTGTCAAATAGTTATTTGGCCAACTTTGTTATTATACTTAGATGCACAGATGTGTTTATAAATATATATTTACATATTATTACAATTCTTGCATATGGTGCATACTTTATGTACACATTGACCTTATTTCTTTCATCACACTTTTATAAGAAGAATGAACAATCCCTGTGTCAACATGTCACAGTGGAAAAACGCTATGTAAATATTTTATAATAGAAAAAACCCATATCAATATCTGTGTAGCTAAACCAATCAAACCACTCAAATCCTTTTTGAAAAAAAATAATTTCCTAATTTTTCCTCTAAGTGATGTCCAAGGTAAGGTTTTCAACTATCATGCCACAAATACCACAGCACTTTCACCCCAGTTCTTGTCAAACCTCTATGCTACCAAAGCCCACGATCATTCCCAAGTGTAACCAAAGCACAGGGTTGCCCCAGAGTGGCCTTGACTAAGTGGTAGTAATCTCATCTCTGAGTCACATGGTTGTGGGTTTGAGCCCCACTGAGGCACTATTGTATTGTCAGAATTGCCCTCTCTTGGATAATGGGCTAGACTTTCCACTTCACATCGCCCATCTAAGGCCCATCTATGGCCCAAAATGGACCTCTATTGTCCATTTTGAGCAAAAAGTGGAAACTAGGCCCAAAATATCGCCGGAAAAATAGGCCCCCAAGTTTCCACTTTGATCGCTGAGATGATCGCCCAAATGATCGCCCACACAAGGCCCATCCCAAGTTTCAGCACTTAGCATGCACTTCGCTGGGCAGAGTGCTCAAAATTAGTTGCTTTTCCTGAGAGAGGGAAATGGGCACTACGGGCGCCATTTTTAGCCTCTGAGGAAGGGTGGAGAATTGTTGTGAGTTATTTAGAGAGTAAAATTGATGCAAATTGTACTGAGAAATTTGGGACAGGGAATATAAATAGGTATTATCACCTTATTTATGCATATATTGAAATTATTTATGAAATAGCTTTTACATAGTGAAGTTATTTAATGATATTCCGTGGGGAAACAGAATAAACAAACAAATCTGCATGAAAAACTGTACGTTGTAAAACTTATGTAAGTAAGAGAAGGTTCAAAAGTTGTAGAAATTCTTTTTTTTATTAACAAACAAAGAACTAATGAACAACACCCTCCCTCCAACCGCCCACCCCCCGCACCAACCCATCCTTCCCTCAAAATTCCCAAAACGTTACAAGAAGAAATGAACATTTTACAGAACAAGTGGCCATTTAAGTAATGATAACAGTGACCATTTCAGTCACGTTAACAAGTGACCATTTCAGTTATGATAACAATTGACCATCTCAGTGATGACAACAAGTGACCATTTCAGTGATGACAACAAGTGACCATTTCAGTCATGCCAACAAGTGACCATTTCAGAAAGAATGGAAAGGGAACAGTTAAGTAATGATAACAAGTGAACAAGTGAACATTTAACTTTATGCTGGGTTGCGTAAAATTTAGTTATGTTTAAATGTAACCCAATAACATTGCAGATTCTAGTTACTATTTAAATCATTAAATAATACATAAATATAAATTTCAACTACTCTCGCAGCTGCCAGTAGGCTGTTCCACCGTTTGCGGCACTGGTCCGGTGTGCGCGTTTCATTGGAGGCCGATGTGACTACGTCGGCTATTTCGGACCAATTCCTGCGATATGCACGGGGTGGAGGTTTCCTCCTGCCCACCCCGTGTCAGATCCTCCCACCTGGAGCTGACAGCATTTATGAGGGCCTCATCTGCCTCTTCGCTGAAGGGTTTGGCCCTTCTCTTTCCTGCTACTCCCTCCATTCTTTAAATTTATCTCTAATTTGGATAAGACTTTCTGACCTGCTTCCTTTCTCCTCCCTCTCTCTCTCTCTCCCAGATCCACCCACAGCTTCTGAACATGTGTGAACACCCTTGACTTCTCAAAACGCGGGAAGGAGCATCAACCTGAAAAAATAAATCAACCTGCACATGCGCAGTAATGCGTTGCTAGGGAAGCTTTTTTTTTCATTCACTTCCATTTTCTTTGGGTGATCAGGAGATTGCCGAGAAATGACCGCCCATTTGACATCGCTGGGCTAAGGCCGAGTGGAAAATCGCAAAAAAAAAATGCGCCTTGAGCCGGCGATCAGCACAGGTGATCGGTCCTGCATCGCTGGAACAAGGCCCATTTTTTTCGGCCTTAGCCTGAAAGTGGAAAGTCTAGCCCAAGATGTTAAAGCTTTCTTAGGTGATGATAGAAAACCTTTGGCCAACATTTATCCCTCAACCGAAAACACCAAGAAAGCTGTTTGTGGGTAACTGTGCACATTTTGGCTGCCATCTTTCCCTATATTACAACAATGACTACTTCAAAAGTACTTCATTGGTTGTGAAATGCTTTGGGATGTCTTGAGAACATGAAAGGCGCTCTACAAGTTTGTTCTTTCTTAAAGCCCTCTCTAGTACTGCTAAATACCAATGGCTGGAATTTCACTGAGGTTGGGAAGGGGGTGGGTGGCGGTCTGCAGTGGAAGATTTTCAGACCTCCCAGAGAAATGTCGTAAGTTGTTAAAAATGGCTTTCCCTGCCTTTTCTCTGGGGGCTCCGTCGATGTCCTGTTGAAATTACAGCAGGAGATCGGGAGAATCCTGCAGAAATTGAGGGCCAAGACATCTAACTTTAACTGTTACACACCATCTTGCTGTGTATTTGCAGATTTAATAATGATGAGGGACAAAAATTAAATACAGAGGTAAAGGGATATACATAAAGTAAAGTCTGATCAATTGCAGTTTCCACAGAATAATGGACAGAGTTGTGGAATGGGATATGCTATTGTAAAGTCCTGTCCCCTCAGTACAGATTCACATGAGGCATGTAGTGAAGGTAAGGTCACTCTGGACCTGCACCTTTATTTCACAGCTCTGGAATGCTGCACTTGCCTGAGACCTGTCCTTTTTTACCTGTCTCTTGCAAGTGCACCCCTGGTGGTAAGGTATGCTGGTGGTTACAGGTCATATCTTATTACAGTCATGTATAGCATGTTAGGATACAGTTATATATAATAATGTAAGATACATGACATCACCATCCCCCAAGGTCTTATTGTCTTTATAGGTTCAGTCTCTCAGGTGGTCTACGCTCTCGCGTGGAGCGTCTTGAGTTGTGGTTCAGTTGTTTGCCTTGGTGTCTGTTTTTCTTTGGGTGTGGTTGCTGGTATCTCGCCTGGGCTATCTGTTTCGATTGGTGTGATTGTTGTTGACTCGCTTGGGCTGTTTGTTGGGATTGCCCTTTCCTCAGGTTGTTCCCTCTGTCTGTCCACCAGGTGTGGTGCGAGTTCCACATTGTAGTCTGCCTCTGGTTCCGCAGTGTTGTTGGTAAATCTGCTTTTGACTTGGTCTACATGCCTCTGGCAGGTTTTGCCATTGTCCATTTGTACTACCAGTAGCCTGTTTCCTTCCTTGCCCATTACTGTCCCTGCAAGCCATTTGGGACCCCTGCCATAGTTTAGTATAAACACTTTGTCCCCTATCTCATTCCATCTCCCCCTCGAATTTCTGTCATGGTATTCAGTCAGCTTACGGCGCTTTGCCTCAACGATTTTGTGCATGTCTGGGAGGATTAATGAGAGCCTTGTTTTTAAAGTCCTTTTCATCAACCGTTGCGCGGGGGGATCCCAGTCAGCGAGTGCGGACGAGATCTGTATGCCAGCAGCAGTCGCGACAGGTGACCCTGCAGCGTGGGACCTTGGATTTTAATTGCATGCCTTGTTGAATGATTTGCACTGCTCTCTCCGCCTGGCCGTTGGAGACCAGCTTGAACGCTGCCGTCTTGACGTGATTTATGCCGTGGTCAATTATAAAGTCTTGGGATTCTGCGCTGGTGAAGCACGGACCATTGTCACTGACCAATATGTCAGGGATTCCGTGCGTTGCAAACATGGTTGCGAGGCTCTCCACAGTGGTGGAGGTTGTGCTCGAGTTTAAAATGGTGCATTCGATCCACTTTGAAAATGCATTTACAACTACGAGGAACATTTTGCCCATGAATGGGCCTGCATAGTCTACATGCACTCACGACCACGGTTTGGTAGGCCAGGGCCAGGGGCTCAGTGGAGCCTCCCTGGGGGCATTGCTGAGTTGGGCACAAATGGCGCACCTTCGGACGCAGAGCCACCAGACGTGGGATCTGGCTATGGTCTTCATGAGAACGATCCCTGGGTGATCGCGGTGGAGCTCCCGGACAAATGCATCTCTGCCTCGCAGAGGCATGACTACTCGGCTGCCCCACATCAGGCAGTCTGCTTGTAGTGATAGCTCATGCATGCGCCTGTGAAAGGGTTTTAATTTCTCGGGGCAGGCATCACGAGCCGCAGCCCAGTCACCGGTCAGGGCACATCTTTTTACTAAGGATAATGTGGGGTCGCTGGCCGTCCAGGCTCTGATTTGGCGAGCCGTCATGGGCGAACCTGTGGACTCAAAGGCATTGATTTCCATGACTATCTCACAGTCCTGTTCGTCAGACCCTTCCGTGGTCGCCAGGGGTAGCCTGCTGAGCACGTTGGCACAGTTGTCTGTGTCTGGTCTGTGCCTTATGGTATAGTCGTAGGACGCCAGCATGAGTGCCCACCATTGAATTCGCGCCGAGGCGTTGGCGTTTATTGCCTTGCTCTCGGATAGGAGGGACGTGAGGGGCTTGTGGTCGGTTTCTAACACGAACTTGGCCCCGAAAAGGTATTGGTGCATCTTTTTGACACCATACATGCACGCGAGCGCCTCCTTCTCTACCATTCCGTACCCGTGCTCCGCCCGCGAAAGTGACCTGGAGGCATAAGCTATGGGATGTAATTTGCCCGCACTGTTGACATGTTGCAAAACGCACCCGACCCTATACGCTGACACATCGCATGTGAGAACTCGCTTTTTACCTGGGTCAAAGAAAGTCAAAACACTGTTGGAACACAGAAGGTTGCGTGCCTTATTGAAGGCGCGTTCCTGGGCGTCCCCCCAAAACCAATCGCACCTCTTCCTGAGTAGCACGTGGAGAGGCTCCAGCAGCGTGCTTAAGTTCTGCATAAAGTTCCCAAAGTAATTGAGTAGCCCGAGAAAGGCGCGCAGTTCTGAGACATTCCGGGGCCTGGGTGCCAGGCGAATTGCTTCTGTTTTGGACTCTGTTGGGCGGATTCCATCAGCGGCAATCCTTCTGCCCAAAAATTCAACCTCTGGTGCGAGAAACAGGCATTTGGATTTCTTGACTCGTAGGCCTACCCGATCCAACCGCTTCAGTACTTCCTCCAAATTACGGAGATGGGAGTCGGTGTCCCTGCCTGTGATAAGTATGTCGTCTTGAAATACAACCATCCCCGGGATGGACTTGAGCAGACTTTCCATGTTGCGCTGGAATATGGCAGCTGCCGACCTGATGCCGAATGGGCATCTATTGTACATGAAAAGGCCTCTGTGTGTTGATGGTGGTGAGTAGCTTGGATTCCTCGGTCAATTCTTGCGTCATATACGCAGATGTGAGGTCTAATTTTGAGAAAAGTTTACCTCCAGCCAAATTGGCAAATAAGTCCTCCGCTCTGGGCAGCGGAGACTGGTCCTGTAGGGAGACTCTGTAGATTAGTAGTCCCCACAGATTCGTACGGATCTATCAGGCTTCATGACTGGGACGATGGGACTTGCCCAGTCGCTAAATTCCACAGGTGATATAATGCCTTCCCGCAGAAGCCTGTCTAGTTCGTGTTCAATCTTTTCCCTCATCACATAGGGTACAGCTCTGGCCTTGTGATGGACCAGTCTAGCACCTGTGTGAAGTAGATTTTGACTTTTGCCCCTTTGAAAGTGCCCACGCCTGGCAGAAAGAGATGTTCAAATTGTTTTATAACTGTTGAGCAAGAGGTCCGTTCCTCTAATGACATGGCATGGACATCATCCCATTTCCAGTTTAGTTTTGCCAGCCAGCTTCTCCCCAGTGCTGGGGGTCTCCGGGGACAATCCACAGGGGAAGTTGGTTCACTGTCCCTTTGTGTGTGACAGAGAGCATGGTGCTGCCGAGGACTGGTACGATTTCTTTGGTATAGGTCCTTAGTGTGGTGTCGACCCTTGTGAGTTTTGGTCTGTCTCTTTTATGCGGCCACAGTTGTTCAAATTGTTGAGTGCCCATGAGAGATTGACTCGCTCCCGTATCCAGCTCCATGTTGACAGATATCCCGTTGAGTAGGACCCTCATTATTATAGGAGGCGTCCTGTTGTAGGAGCAGCGGCCATTTATCGTGTTGACCCGCTGTACACCGGTGTCCCGGGTACTGTCACCACCATCTTCTGGTCCGCTTTCCGACCCATTTGATTCGTATACCAGCCGAGCTGCCTTTTTTTTGCATATGTGGGCCAAATGCCCTGTATATTCACAATTTCTGCAAACAGCCTGCTGAAATCGACATCCCCTTGACGAGTGCCCACCCCCACACCTCCAGCACAGACCTGTTCCATTGTTCAAAGAGTTCCCAAAGAATGAGCTGTGTCTGGCTGATCTCTCTTGAGCTTCTCTCAGTTTGTAGTTGATTGCTCGCATTGTGGATTGATGAGGTGTGAACGGCCGTTCCTGTGGCCCTTGATGGCCTCTGCCTGCTGTCGAGAGCCTGTTCTCCCGGTTTTGTCTGTGTATGGGGGTAGCAGCTTGATTAGTGCTGTGAACAACTTCTTCCGATATTTCGTTAGTTGTCATACCTGCATTGTAAATCAACCTCGTTTCTTCTTCGCCTACCAAGAATGTCTGTGCAACCAGTGCTGCTGCCTCTAAGGTCAGGTTCTTGGTCTCTATGAGCTTTCGGAATATGCCTGCGTGGCCTATTCCTTCAATGAAAAAGTCTCTCAGCATTTCTCTCCTCAGTTCATCGGGGAACTCACATAAACTAGCCAACCTCCGAAGTTCCGCCACGAAGTCGGGTATGCTCTGGCCCACACAGCGTCTGTAGTTGTAGAACCTGTGTCTGGCCATGTGTAGGCTGCTCATTGGCTTCAGGTGGTCTCTTACCGGTGTGCTCAATTCTTCAAACGACTTGCTTGCTGGTTTCTCGGGTGCCAACAGATCCTTCATTAAAGCGTATGTTTTCAAGCCACAGCTGGTCAAGAGATGGGCTCTTCTCTTGTCTGCCTTATCGTCGCCTAACCAGTCTTTGGTTACAAAGCTTTGCTGGAGCCTTTCTATAAAGTCCTCCCAATTGTCTCCCGCATTGTACTTTTCATCTGATCCGTTGTTTGCCATTCTGTGGATTCTGTAATCCCGTAACCCATCGCCACTGTAAAGTCCTGTCCCCTCAGTACAGATTCACACGAGGCATGTAGTGAAGTCAAGATCACTCTGGACCTGCACCTTTATTTCACAGCTCTGGAATGCTGCACTTGCCTGAGACCTGTCCTTATGTACCTGTCTCTTGCAAGTGCACCCCTGGTGGTAAGGTATGCTGGTGGTTAAAGGTCATATCTTATTACAGTCATGTATAGCATGTTAGGATACAGTTATATATAATAATGTAAGATACATGACAGCTATGATAACTGTTCATAAAGTTGCTCTTCTGGAGCATCTGACATCGTACAGTTGGATTCCACCTTCAAATTCCTTGGAATTAAACAGTCTGTAAGCAACACAAGAAACTCATGCTGCACTTTTTTCAACCACAATGGAAAACTGACATTATAAAGGTAAGAAAGTCAGCTGTGGTTCAGTGGGTAGCACACTCACCTCTAAGTCAGCAGGTTGTGAGTTCAGGTCCCACTCCAGGGATTTGAGCACAAAATATCTAGGCTGACACTCCAGTACAGTGCTGAAGGAGTGTTGGAGGTGCCGTCTTTCGGATGAGACGTTAAACCGTGGTCCTGTCTGCTCTCGCACATGGATGTAAAAGATCCGATGGCACTATTTTGAAGAATAGCAAGGGAGTTATCCCCGATGTCCTGGCCAATATTTATCCCTCAATCAACATAACAAAAAAACAGATTATCTGGTCATTCATCATCATCATCATAGGCAGTCCCTCGGCATCGAGGAGGATTAGTTCTTAGGTGACTGAACAGTCCCATACGAGAACCTCAGACTCTGTCACAGATAGGGCAGATAATCGTTGAGGGAAGAGAAAGGTGGGACTGGTTTGCCGCACGCTTTTTTCGCTGCCTGCGCTTGTTTTCTGCATGCTCTCGGCGATGAGACTCGAGATGCTCAGCGCCCTCCCGGATGCACTTCCTCCACTTAGGGCAGTCTTTGGTCAGGACTGCCAGGTGTCAGTGGGAATGTTGCACTTTTTCAGGGAGGCTTTGAGGGTGTCCTTGTTATTATGCTCATAATAAAGGATGAAACTGAGTACTGTATGCAATGAGTAAGTGTGACCTTAGCTCCTTTAATTAGACTCCAGAGTGCAGGTACAGTGTGGGAGGTCTGCTTATATACAGTGCTCCCAAGGGATGCTGGGATCCCTTGGGACTCCAACAGGTAGGCTCTCTGGTGGTGGTGTGATACTGGTTGCCAAGGGTTACATACATAATATCACTCCCTCGTAAAGTCAATAGTATACTTATTTATATACAGTGCTCCCTTGTCGATCGTCTCGGTACAAATGGAGTTGTGGCTGAGTTGGTTGGTTCTTCACTGGGCTGCCGGGCAACTGGCCTTGCCGGGCTGCTGGGGATGGTGAGTTCGGCTTCATGGTTAACCGTGATGTCGATTGCCACTTGTGTGTGTGTGTGTTGGAGGGTCGAAGTTGGTGGTGTCCTCTTCGGGTTGCTCGTAGCTGTTAGCGAACCGCAATTTGGTTTGGTCCAAGTGCTTTCTGCACATAAGTCCATTGGCCAATTTGACCTGAAGCACCCTACTCCCTTCTTTGGTTATGACCGTGCCAGCAAGCCATTTGGGACCATGTACATAATTGAGTACAAACACAGGGTCGTTGACCTCAATATCACGTGACAAGTTTGCGCAATCATGTTACATGCTTTGTTGATGCCGCCTGCCCTCGACATGATCATGGAGGTCAGGGTGGACAAGAGAGAGCCTTGTTTTGAGCACCCTTTTCATGAGAAGCTCAGCTGGGGGAACCCTGGTGAGCAGTGGGGTCTGGTGCGGTAGTTGAGCAGGACACTGGACAGTCGAGTCTGCAGGGAGCCTTCCTACACACATTTCAAGCTTTGCTTGATGGTTTGAACTGCCTGCTCTGCCTGGCCGTTGGATGTGGGTTTGAATGGGGCAGATGTGACATGCTTGATCCCACTGCGGGTCATGAATTCCTTGAATTCAGCACTGGTGAATCACGGCCCGCTGACTAGGACATCAGGCAGGCCGTGTGTGGCAAACATGGCTTGTAGGCTTTCGATGGTGGCGGTGGACATGCTTACAGATATTATTACACATTCAATCCATTTTGAATACACATCCACAACAACCAAGAACATTTTGCCTGGAAATGGGCCCGCATAATCAACATGGATCCTAGACCACGGTTTGGAGGGCCACGACCACAAACTTAGTGGTGCTCTCTAGGTGCATTGCTCAGTTAAGAGCAAGTGTTGTACTGGCACACGCCTGACTCCAAATCTGAGTCGATGCTGGGCCACCACATATGGGATCTGGCTATGGCTTTCATCATTACAATGCCTGGGTGGGTGCAGTGTAGGTCGCGTATGAACGTTTCTCTGCCTTTCTTGGGCAAGACCACACGATCACCCCACAAAAGTCAGTCTACCTGTAAGGACATTTCGTCTTTGCGCCTGTGGAACGGCTTCATCTCTTCCTGCACCTCCGCTGGGACGCTGGACCAGCTCCCATGGAGGACACAGTTTTTTTTTACCAGGGACAGTAAAGGATCCTGGCTGGTCCAGGTCCTGATCTGGCGGGCCAAAACGGGTGACTTTTCATTTTCAAATGCATCCATCGCTATGAGCAAGTCTGCAGGCTGTGCCATTTCCACCCCGGTGGTGGGCAATGGTAGCCGACTGAGAGCATCAGTGCAGTTCTCTGTGCCCGGTCTGTGGCGGATTACATAGTTGTATGCTGATAGCATAAGCGCCCATCTTTGGATGTGGGCAGAGGCATTGGTGTTAATCCCTTTGCTCTCTGAGAATAGCGATATGAGCAGCTTATGGTCAGTTTCTAGCTCAAACTTGAGACCAAACAAATACTGGTGCATTTTTTTCACCCCGTAAACGCACGCCAGAGCTTTTTCAATCATGCTGTAGGCCCTTTCAGCCTTGGACTGACTCCTGGACGCATAGGCGACCGGTTGCAAAATCCCTGATTCGTTAGCCTGTTGTAACACACACCCAACCCCGCATGACGATGCATCGCAAGCTAGCACTAATCATTTACATGGGTTATACAGAACAAGCAGTTTGTTTGAACATAACAGATTTCTGGTTTTCTCAAAGGCAGCCTCTTGTGAATTCCCCCATACCCAGTCGTCTCCCTTGCGCAGTAGCACATGTAGGGATTCTAGCAAGGTGCTTAACCCGGGTAGGAAATTACCGAAATAGTTGAGGAGTCCCAGGAATGACCGCAGCTCCGTCACGTTCTGTGGTCTCGGCACGTTCTTGATGGCCTCTGATTTGGCGTCGGTGGGTCTGATGTCGTCTGCTGCGATTCTTCTTCCCAAGAATTCGACCTCTGGTACCGGGAAAACACATTTCGAGTGTTTCTACCTGAGTCCCATGTGATCTAACCGACTTAGAACCTCTTCCAGATTCTTCAAGTGTTCGATGGTGTCCCAACCTTTGACCAGTATGTTGTCCTGGAAAACCACAGTGCGAGGAATCGACTTTAGCAGGCTCTCCGTGTTCCGTTGGGAAACTGCTGCAGCCGAACGAATCCCGAACGGGCATGTGTTATAGATGAACAGACCTTTGTGCGTGTTGATGCAGGTGAGGCCTTTTGAAGATTCCTCCAGCTCCTGGGTCATGCACGCTGAGGTCAGGTCCAACTTGGTGAAAGTCTTTCCTCCAGCCAGGGTCGCAAAAAGGTCGTCTGCCTTGGGTAGCGGGTACTGGTCCTGTAACGAAAAATGGTTAATCGCTACTTTATAGTCCCCACAAATTCTGACTGTGCCGTCACCTTTGAGTATCGGGACAATTGGACTGACCCACTCGTTGAATTCCACCGGTGCGATGATGCCTTCTTGCTACAGCCTGTCCAGCTCAATTTCCACTTTCTCTCGCATCATATACGGTACCGCCAGTGCCTTGTGGTGGATGGGTTGTGTATTGGGAACCAAGTGGATCTGCACTTTCGCCCCCGAGAAATTTCCGATGCCTGGCTTGAACAATGGAAATCTGCTCAGAACCTGGGCACATGAGGCGTCGTCGATGGACGAAAACGCTCGGATATCGTCCCAGTTCCAGCGGATTTTTCCCATCCAGCTTCTGCCGAACAGTGTGGGGCCATCCCCTGGCACAATCCATAGTGGGAGTTCGTGCAATGCTCAATCATAGAAGACTTTGACTTCTGCATTGCCAATTACAGGGATCAGCTCTTTGGTGTAAGTTCTTAGGCACAAGCTCAGCCCTATTCACACCAAGCTGTGTGCCTTGTTGTACCACAGCCTGTCAAAGGCCTTTTTGCTCATTATGGACTGACTCGCACCCGTGTCCAGTTCCATGGATACTGGAATTCCGTTCAGTTCAACTTTTAACATAATTGGTGGACATTTCGTGGTGAAGGTGTGTACCCCGTATACTTCTACCTCCTCGGTTCGCGTCTCTATTTCAGCCTGATCCACCATGGATCGATCTTTCTCTGCAACGTGGCGGTTTGCAGCTCACCTGCACATTCGCTGGAGGTGTCATTGTTCTGCAGCCATTGCACGCATAGTGCTTGAAGCGGCACTGATGGGCCCGATGATCACTTCACAACGCCAACAAGGTATTAACTGCCTCGCATTAACGATTGATGGTGACTCTGGGTCATCTGAGGTCATGCAGCAGCCGGCGTGTACGTTCTGCCATGTATATTCCTGCTTGAAAACGACGTTACTTTGTGCACAGTACTAGCCGAAACCTCTTTATGCTGTGAAATTTGTTTGGTGTTATCGCTGGTGGACATAAATGCCTGGGCTATCGTTATGGCTTTGCTCAGATTCGGTGTTTCAACAGTCAATAGTTTGCGAAGGATTACCTTATGGCCAATACCAAGCGCAAAAAAGTCTCTTAGCATTTGTTCAAGGAATCCATCAAATTTGCAATATCCTGCAAGGTGCCTTAGTTCGGCGACGTAGCTCGCCACTTTCTGGCCCTCCGACTGTTGACACGTGTAGAACCGATACCTCGCCATCAAAACACTTTCCTTCAGAATTAGGTGCTCCCGGACCAACGTATACCATTCTTCATAGGATTTGGTTGTTGGTTTTACCGGAGCTAGAAGATTCTTCATGAGGCCACAGGTTGTTGCCCCACAGACGGTAAGGAGGATCGCCCTTCGTTTGGCAGCGTTCTTGTCCCCTTCCAGCTCATTGGCCATGAAGTATTGGTCGAGTCTCTCCACGAAGGCCTCCCAATCGTCCCCTTCTGAGAACTTCTCCAGGATACCAACAGTTCTTTGCATTTTCGCACGGTTGTCCATTAGCTCATCACCAATTATTATGCTCATAATAAAGGATGAAACTGAGTACTGTATGCAATGAGTAAGTGTGACCTTAGCTCCTTTAATTAAACTCCAGAGTGCAGGTACAGTGTGGGAGGCCTGCTTATATACAGTGCTCCCAAGGGATGCTGAGATCCCTTGGGACTCCAACAGGTAGGCCCTCTGGTGGTGGTGTGATACTGGTTGCCAAGTTACAAACATAACACTTGTAACATTTCCTCTGCCCACCTTTGGCTCGTTTGCCGTGAAGGACTTCCGAGTAGAGCGCTTGCTTTGGGAGTCTTATGTCAGGCATGCAAACAATGTGGCCTGCCCAGCGGAGCTGATCAAGTGTGGTCGGTGCTTTAATGCTGGGGATGTTGGCCTGGCCAAGGACGCTGATGTTGGTGCGTCATCCTCCCAGGGGATTTGTAGGATCTTGCAGAGACATCGTTGGTGGTATCTTTCCAGCGACTTGAGGTGTCATTACAAATGGGTATGATTTGGTGGCCATTACAGAAACGTGGTTGCAGGGTGGCCAAGACTGGGAATTAAACATACAGGGGTATCTGACGATTCAGAAAGATAGACAAGAAGGGAAAGGAGGTGGGGTAGCTCTGTTAATAAAGGATGATATCAGGGCAGTTGTGAGAGACGATACTGGCTCTAATGAACAAAATGTTGAATCATTATGGGTGGAGATTAGAGATAGTAAGGGGAAAAAGTCACTGGTGGGTGTAGTTTATAGGCCCCCAAATAGTAACTTCATGGTGGGGAGGGCAATAATCAAGGGAATAATGGAGGCATGTGAAAAAGGAACGGCAGTAATCATGGGGGATTTTAACCTACATATCGATTGGTCAAATCAAATCGCACGGGGTAGCCTGGAGGAGGAATTCATAGAATGCATACGGGATTGTTTCTTAGAACAGTATGTTACAGAACCTACAAGGGAGCAAGCTATCTTAGATCTGGTCCTGTGTAACGAGGCAGGAATAATAAACGATCTTCTCGTAAAAGATCCTCTCGGAATGAGTGATCACAGTATGGTTGAATTTGTAATACAGATTGAGGAAGTAGTCTCTCAAACGAACGTACTATGCTTAAACAAAGGGGACTACAGTGGGATGAGGGAAGAGTTGGCTAAAGTAGACTGGAAACAAGATTAAACGGTGGCACAATTGAGGAACAGTGGAGTACTTTTAAGGAGCTATTTCATAGTGCTCAACAAAAATATATTCCAGTGAAAAAGAAGGGCAGTAAGAGAAGGGATAACCAGTCATGGATAACCAAGGAAATAAAGGAGAGTATCAAATTAAAAACCAATGCGTATAAGCTGGCCAAGGTTAGTGGGAAAATAGAAGATTGGGAAAATTTTAAACGACAGCAAAGAATGACTAAGAAAGCAATAAAGAAAGGAAAGATAGATTACGAAGGTAAACTTGCGCAAAACATAAAAACAGATAGTAAAAGCTTTTACAGATATATAAAACGGAAAAGAGTGACTAAAGTAAATGTTGGTCCTTAGAAGATGAGAAGGGGGATTTAATAATGGGAAATGTGGAACTGGCTGAGACCTAAACAATTATTTTGCTTCGGTCTTCACAGTGGAAGACACAAAAACCATGCCAAAAATTGCTGGTCATGGGAATGTGGGAAGGGAGGACCTTGAGACAATCACTATCACTAGGGGGGTAGTGCTGGACAGGCTAATGGGACTGAAGGAAGACAAGTCCCCTGGTCCTGATGAAATGCATCCCAGGGTATTAAAAGAGATGGTGGATGTTATAGCAGATGCATGTGTTATAATCTACCAAAAGTCTCTGGACTCTGGGGAGGTACCAGCGGATTGGAAAACAGCTAATGTTACCCCTCTGTTTAAAAAAAGGGGGCAGACAAAAGGAGGTAACTATAGGCCGGTTAGTTTTACATCTGTAGTGGGGCAAATGCTTGAAGCTATCATTAAGGAAGAAATAGCGGGCCATCTAGATAGGAATAGTGCAATCAAGCAGACGCAGCATGGATTCATGAAGGGGAAATCATGTTTAACTAATTTACTGGAATTCTTTGAGGATATAATGAGCATGGTGGATAGAGGTGTACCGATGGATATGGTGTATTTAGATTTTCAAAAGGCATTCGATAAGGTGCCACACAAAAGGTTACTGCAGAAGATAAGGGTACGCGGAGTCAGAGGAAATGTATTAGCATGGATAGAGAATTGGCTGGCGAACAGAAAGCAGAGAGTCAGGATAAATAGGTCCTTTTCGGGTTGGAAATCGGTGGTTAGTGGAGTGCCACAGGGATCGGTGCTGGGACCACAACTGTTTACAATATACATAGATGACCTGGAAGAGGGGACAGAGTGTAGTGTAACAAAATTTGCAGATGACACAAAGATTAGTGGGAAAGCGGGTTGTGTAGAGGACACAGAAAGGCTGCAAAGAGATTTAGATAGGTTAAGCAAATGGGCTAAGGTTTGGCAGATGGAATACAATGTGGGAAAGTGTGAGGTCATCCACCTTGGGGAAAAAAAAATAGTAAAAGGGAATATTATTTGAATGGGGAGAAATTACAACATGCTGCGGTGCAGAGGGACCTGGGGGTCCTTGTGCATGAATCCCAAAAAGTTAGTTTGCAGGTGCAGCAGGTAATCAGGAAGGCGAATGGAATGTTGGCCTTCATTGCGAGAGGGATGGAGTACAAAAGCAGGGAGGTCCTTCTGGAACTGTATAGGGTATTGGTGAGGTCGCACCTGGAGTACTGCGTGCAGTTTTGGTCACCTTATTTAAGGAAGGATATACTAGCTTTGGAGGGGGTACAGAGACAATTCACGAGGTTGATTCAGGAGATGAGGGGGTTACCTTATGATGACAGATTGAGTAGACTGGGTCTTTACTCGTTGGAGTTCAGAAGGATGAGGGGGGATCTTATAGAAACATTTAAAATAATGAAAGGGATAGACAAGATAGAGGCAGAGAGGTTGTTTCCACTGGTCGGGGAGACTAGAACTAGAGGGCACAACCTCAAAATACGGGGGAGCCAATTTAAAACTGAGTTGAGAAGGAATTTCTTCTCCCAGAGGGTTGTGAATCTGTGGAATTCTCTGCCCAAGGAAGCAGTTGAGGCTAGCTCATTGAATGTATTCAAGTTACAGATAGATAGATTTTTAACCATTAAAGGTTACGGGGAGCGGGCGGGTAAGTGGAGCTGAGTCCATGGCCAGATCAGCCATGATCTTGTTGAGTGGCGGAGCAGGCTCGAGGGGCTAGATGGCCTACTCTTGTTCCTAATTCTTATGTCTGCTGTACATGGTCTGTCTCTGAGCCATACAGGAGGGCGGGTATTACCACAGCCCTGTAGACCATGAGCTTGGTGCAGTTTTGAGGGTCTGGTCTTCAAACACTCTCTTCCTCAGGTGGCCGAAGGCTGCACTGGCACACTGGACGTGGTGTTGAATCTCGTCGTCAATGCCTGCTCTTGTTGATAAGAGGCTCCGAGGTATGGGAAATGGTCCACGTTGTCCAGGGCCGCGTCGTGGAGCTTGATGACTGGGGGGCAGTGCTGTGTGGCGAGGACAGGCTGGTGGAGGACCTTTGTCTTACGGCTATTTAGCGTAAGGCCCATGCTTTCGTATGCCTCAGTAAATACGTCGACTATGTCCTGGAGTTCAGCCTCTATGTGTGCAGATGCAGGCGTCGTCGACGTACTGTAGCTCGATGACAGAGGTCTGCTCATTATCACATTGCTGTTTGTGGGAGTTTGCTGTGTGTAAATTGGCTGCCGTGTTTCCTGCATTACAACAGTGACTAAATACTTAATTGGCTGTAAAATGCTTTGAGACGTCTGGTGGTCATGAAAGGTGCTATATAAATCCAAGTGTTTCTTTCTATGAAAAAAAAAGTTCACAACTCTAAAATAAGTAATACAGTGCACCTCCCGGGGACTTTTAAGGTGGAATCCAAAGGAAAAATTCAGATGAACATAAATTATGACAATGAATTTCTCTCAGTGTCCAACATCATCTGAACCCATTGATTGGATTACTGTGCAGTGAGGCATGATGTAATCCTTATGTAACATAATACCAGTCCTCTGTTATTCTCTACCAACCAGTTATTTTCTATTTATATGGTGGCGGTTGGATGGTGAAGACAGCATGGGAAACAACATAACAATTGAGCCCCATGTTTTAGAACCAGAATTGACTTCCTACAGCCTTCAGATTGTTAATTACGTTTTTGCGGTTACTCCATGAACCTTTATCCTTTCCTAACAGAATCTTTAAAGATAAAATATAAGAGCCATTTCAGAAAAGGATACTGTCCACAAATTAAATGACCACGACAAAATATGAAAACCACTATTTTTTGTCTTTTCTGTCACGAGTCTCGTGGCTCTTGTCGCTAATGACTGCAGTGTTAATGTTCTGAGATCTCTTGGTGTACACCTGCTCCACTCCACAGCCTTTGAGCTTGTGTGTGCTGGAGATACAAAGCTTCTCTGCAGCCCGGTCCCTAATAAAACTTCTCTAGAGCTCATCAATCTGCATGCAGACGGGCTTTGGATGAGTTTCCCAGCGCTTTGCAAATGCCATTATCCTGGGTGATGCCTTAGAGTGTGACCCTGGGGTCAGGCTGAGTGCTGTGTCCTGTTGGGGCTCCTGTTCTTGCAGCATCCCAGGGAGCAGTTTCACAAATCTGCAGTCTCCTTCCAGGCTACGGGGAAGACTCAGAGAGTCACAGTCCCTTTCCTTTCCATCCTGTAGGACCGGTTCACAGAAGTCCAAAATCTCATCCCACATGTCCTCATGGGACAGGTTGGCAGAGAGCTCCAATCCCATGCCATCCATCCTATCCCATAGATAGCTTCACATCAAGCCATGATGCCATCCCATCTGTCACCATGGTGCAGAATTATAGAGTCAAAATCCCATTCCCATCCCATAAGCCTCACTTCCACAACGCCATATTGTCCTATCACATAAGATATTGTCATGGGGAGCTTGCGATCCAATCCCATGTGCTCGCTCACAGAGCTCCATGACAGGAAGATTCCATCACACAGCACAAGTGCATAGGGACCAGAACAGATTCGCTGAGTTATAGAAGGAAGTCGAGTATTTTGCTGGGCACCATGAAGTTTGGAATGAGTGTGGGGCAGGTTTGGAGTCTTGCAGCACCTTTCTGGTACAGTGACATGCAGCAGGAGTTGCTACCAAAAATGACCAGGTACAAGAAGCCAGATCATTTCAGATTATCATCGTTACACATTTTTAGGCATTCAGGTTTGTGTTTTACCCCAGGAAATGCCATCTGTTGTTGGCAGACAATACTTTATAAATCAATCTGTCACAGTCGAAGAACAACTGAGAGAAAAATGAGATGTACTGAAAATAATCTATGGACTATATTTTCCTCTTTTTCTGACCTCCCAATAAAATGGTGGATGTGTGCAATTTTACAATGGGCTATTTCATTAAGCAGAATTTCATTGGTTCAACAACTAAAAATTAGCCTATCACAAAGTGCCTATAAAAATGATGCTTTAACACTTCCAATGCAGCTTAATAACTACTTAACTGGTATAAATATGGAAAGCTTAATAGTCTGGTTGTGACTTATGTAGCTAATGGCTCCAATGAAATTGTGAAAATTCAGATTTTAACCACAAGGTTTGTATGTAGTAAGGATTCCATAAGAAATACAAGATGAATGGGTGGAAATCACTCCAAAACTCATCATGGGGTTTAGGAATTGCAAACTGAGGTGCAACAGATCCCGACAGCCGCCAGGAACATGAAGGCCGAGGATCG
>NW_027252864.1:0-20247 GCF_044704955.1 Pristiophorus japonicus
AGAGATCATAGAGAGCAGCATGAGACACTAGGACACGGAGACACAGAGACACAGAGACACAGAGACACAGAGACACAGGGACGGAGACACGGAGACACAGAGACACAGAGACACAGAGACACAGAGACACAGAGACACGGAGACACAGAGACACAGAGACACAGAGACACAGAGACACAGAGACACTAGGACACGGAGACACAGAGACACAGAGACACAGAGACACAGAGACACTAGGACACGGAGACACAGAGACACAGAGACACAGAGACACAGAGACACTAGGACACGGAGACACAGAGACACAGAGACACAGAGACACAGAGACACTAGGACACGGAGACACAGAGACACAGAGACACAGAGACACTAGGACACGGAGACACAGAGACACAGAGACACAGAGACACAGAGACACGGAGACACAGAGACACGGAGACACGGAGACACAGAGACACAGAGACACAGAGACACTAGGACACGGAGACACAGAGACACAGAGACACAGAGACACAGAGACACAGAGACACTAGGACACGGAGACACAGAGACACAGAGACACAGAGACACAGAGACACAGAGACACGGAGACACGGAGACACAGAGACACAGAGACACAGAGACACTAGGACACGGAGACACAGAGACACAGAGACACAGAGACACAGAGACACAGAGACACTAGGACACGGAGACACAGAGACACAGAGACACAGAGACACAGAGACACTAGGACACGGAGACACAGAGACACAGAGACACAGAGACACAGAGACACTAGGACACGGAGACACAGAGACACAGAGACACAGAGACACAGAGACACTAGGACACGGAGACACAGAGACACAGAGACACAGAGACACTAGGACACGGAGACACAGAGACACAGAGACACAGAGACACAGAGACACTAGGACACGGAGACACAGAGACACAGAGACACGGAGACACAGAGACACAGAGACACAGAGACACTAGGACACGGAGACACAGAGACACAGAGACACAGAGACACAGAGACACAGAGACACTAGGACACGGAGACACAGAGACACAGAGACACAGAGACACAGAGACACTAGGACACGGAGACACAGAGACACAGAGACACAGAGACACAGAGACACTAGGACACGGAGACACAGAGACACAGAGACACAGAGACACAGAGACACTAGGACACGGAGACACAGAGACACAGAGACACAGAGACACTAGGACACGGAGACACAGAGACACAGAGACACAGAGACACAGAGACACAGAGACACTAGGACACGGAGACACAGAGACACAGAGGCACAGAGACACTAGGACACGGAGACACAGAGACACAGAGACACAGAGACACTAGGACACGGAGACACAGAGACACAGAGACACAGAGACACAGAGACACAGAGACACTAGGACACGGAGACACAGAGACACAGAGGCACAGAGACACTAGGACACGGAGACACAGAGACACAGAGACACAGAGACACAGAGACACAGAGACACAGAGACACAGAGACACAGAGACACAGAGACACTAGGACACGGAGACACAGAGACACAGAGACACAGAGACACAGAGACACAGAGACACTAGGACACGGAGACACAGAGACACAGAGACACAGAGACACAGAGACACAGAGACACAGAGACACAGAGACACGGAGACACAGAGACACAGAGACACAGAGACACTAGGACACGGAGACACAGAGACACAGAGACACAGAGACACAGAGACACTAGGACACGGAGACACAATGACACAGAGGCACAGAGACACTAGGACACGGAGACACAGAGACACAGAGACACAGAGACACAGAGACACTAGGACACGGAGACACAGAGACACAGAGACACAGAGACACAGAGACACAGAGACACTAGGACACGGAGACACAGAGACACAGAGACACAGAGACACTAGGACACGGAGACACAGAGACACTAGGACACGGAGACACTAGGACACGGAGACACAGAGACACTAGGACACGGAGACACAGAGACACAGAGACACAGAGACACAGAGACACAGAGACACTAGGACACGGAGACACAGAGACACAGAGACACAGAGACACAGAGACACAGAGACACTAGGACACGGAGACACGGAGACACAGAGACACAGAGACACAGAGACACAGAGACACAGAGACACAGAGACACAGAGACACAGAGACACGGAGACACAGAGACACAGAGACACAGAGACACTAGGACACGGAGACACAGAGACACAGAGACACAGAGACACAGAGACACAGAGACACTAGGACACGGAGACACAGAGACACAGAGACACAGAGACACAGAGACACAGAGACACAGAGACACTAGGACACGGAGACACAGAGACACAGAGACACAGAGACACAGAGACACAGAGACACTAGGACACGGAGACACGGAGACACAGAGACACAGAGACACAGAGACACAGAGACACAGAGACACAGAGACACAGAGACACAGAGACACAGAGACACGGAGACACAGAGACACAGAGACACAGAGACACTAGGACACGGAGACACAGAGACACAGAGACACAGAGACACAGAGACACAGAGACACTAGGACACGGAGACACAGAGACACAGAGACACAGAGACACAGAGACACAGAGACACAGAGACACAGAGACACGGAGACACAGAGACACAGAGACACAGAGACACTAGGACACGGAGACACAGAGACACAGAGACACAGAGACACAGAGACACTAGGACACGGAGACACAGAGACACAGAGACACAGAGACACTAGGACACGGAGACACAGAGACACAGAGACACAGAGACACTAGGACACGGAGACACAGAGACACAGAGACACAGAGACACAGAGACACAGAGACACTAGGACACGGAGACACAGAGACACAGAGACACAGAGACACAGAGACACAGAGACACTAGGACACGGAGACACAGAGACACAGAGACACAGAGACACAGAGACACAGAGACACTAGGACACGGAGACACAGAGACACAGAGACACAGAGACACTAGGACACGGAGACACAGAGACACTAGGACACGGAGACACAGAGACACAGAGACACAGAGACACAGAGACACTAGGACACGGAGACACAGAGACACAGAGACACAGAGACACAGAGACACAGAGACACTAGGACACGGAGACACGGAGACACAGAGACACAGAGACACAGAGACACAGAGACACAGAGACACTAGGACACGGAGACACAGAGACACAGAGACACAGAGACACTAGGACACGGAGACACAGAGACACTAGGACACGGAGACACAGAGACACAGAGACACAGAGACACAGAGACACTAGGACACGGAGACACGGAGACACAGAGACACAGAGACACAGAGACACAGAGACACTAGGACACGGAGACACAGAGACACAGAGACACAGAGACACAGAGACACTAGGACACGGAGACACAGAGACACTAGGACACGGAGACACAGAGACACAGAGACACAGACAGAGACACAGAGACACTAGGACACGGAGACACAGAGACACAGAGACACAGAGACACAGAGACACAGAGACACAGAGACACGGAGACACAGAGACACAGAGACACAGAGACACAGAGACACAGAGACACTAGGACACAGAGACACAGAGACACTAGGACACGGAGACACAGAGACACAGAGACACAGAGACACAGAGACACTAGGACACGGAGACACGGAGACACAGAGACACAGAGACACAGAGACACAGAGACACTAGGACACGGAGACACAGAGACACAGAGACACAGAGACACAGAGACACAGGACACGGAGACACAGAGACACTAGGACACGGAGACACAGAGACACAGAGACACAGAGACACAGAGACACTAGGACACGGAGACACAGAGACACAGAGACACAGAGACACAGAGACACAGAGACACAGAGACACGGAGACACAGAGACACAGAGACACAGAGACACAGAGACACAGAGACACTAGGACACAGAGACACAGAGACACTAGGACACGGAGACACAGAGACACAGAGACACAGAGACACTAGGACACGGAGACACAGAGACACAGAGACACAGAGACACAGAGACACAGAGACACGGAGACACAGAGACACAGAGACACAGAGACACAGAGACACAGAGACACAGAGACACGGAGACACAGAGACACAGAGACACAGAGACACAGAGACACAGAGACACAGAGAGGCACAGAGACACTAGGACACGGAGACACAGAGACACAGAGACACAGAGACACTAGGACACGGAGACACAGAGACACAGAGACACAGAGACACAGAGACACTAGGACACGGAGACACAGAGACACTAGGACACGGAGACACAGAGACAGAGACACAGAGACACAGAGACACTAGGACACGGAGACACAGAGACACAGAGACACAGAGACACAGAGACACAGAGACACTAGGACACGGAGACACAGAGACACAGAGACACAGAGACACAGAGACACTAGGACACGGAGACACAGAGACACTAGGACACGGAGACACAGAGACACAGAGACACAGAGACACAGAGACACTAGGACACGGAGACACAGAGACACAGAGACACAGAGACACAGAGACACAGAGACACAGAGACACAGAGACACAGAGACACAGAGACACAGAGACACAGAGACACAGAGACACTAGGACACAGAGACACAGAGACACTAGGACACGGAGACACAGAGACACAGAGACACAGAGACACTAGGACACGGAGACACAGAGACACAGAGACACAGAGACACAGAGACACAGAGACACGGAGACACAGAGACACAGAGACACAGAGACACAGAGACACAGAGACACAGAGACACAGAGACACTAGGACACGGAGACACAGAGACACAGAGACACAGAGACACTAGGACACGGAGACACAGAGACACAGAGACACAGAGACACAGAGACACGGAGACACAGAGACACAGAGACACAGAGACACAGAGACACTAGGACACGGAGACACAGAGACACAGAGACACAGAGACACAGAGACACTAGGACACGGAGACACAGAGACACAGAGACACAGAGACACAGAGACACTAGGACACGGAGACACAGAGACACAGAGACACAGAGACACAGAGACACAGAGACACGGAGACACAGAGACACAGAGACACAGAGACACAGAGACACTAGGACACGGAGACACAGAGACACAGAGACACAGAGACACAGAGACACAGAGACACGGAGACACAGAGACACAGAGACACAGAGACACAGAGACACTAGGACACGGAGACACAGAGACACAGAGACACAGAGACACAGAGACACTAGGACACGGAGACACAGAGACACAGAGACACAGAGACACAGAGACACAGAGACACTAGGACACGGAGACACAGAGACACAGAGACACAGAGACACAGAGACACTAGGACACGGAGACACAGAGACACAGAGACACAGAGACACAGAGACACAGAGACACTAGGACACGGAGACACAGAGACACAGAGACACAGAGACACAGAGACACTAGGACACGGAGACACAGAGACACAGAGACACAGAGACACAGAGACACTAGGACACGGAGACACAGAGACACAGAGACACAGAGACACAGAGACACAGAGACACTAGGACACGGAGACACAGAGACACAGAGACACAGAGACACTAGGACACGGAGACACAGAGACACAGAGGCACAGAGACACGAGGACACGGAGACACAGAGACACAGAGACACTAGGACACGGAGACACAGAGACACAGAGACACAGAGACACAGAGACACTAGGACACGGAGACACAGAGACACAGAGACACAGAGACACAGAGACACTAGGACACAGAGACACAGAGACACAGAGACACAGAGACACTAGGACACGGAGACACAGAGACACAGAGACACAGAGACACTAGGACACGGAGACACAGAGACACAGAGACACAGAGACACAGAGACACTAGGACACGGAGACACAGAGACACAGAGACACAGAGACACTAGGACACGGAGACACGGAGACACAGAGACACAGAGACACAGAGACACAGAGACACTAGGACACGGAGACACAGAGACACAGAGACACAGAGACACAGAGACACAGAGACACGGAGACACAGAGACACAGAGACACAGAGACACGGAGACACAGAGACACAGAGACACAGAGACACTAGGACACGGAGACACAGAGACACAGAGGCACAGAGACACTAGGACACGGAGACACAGAGACACAGAGACACTAGGACACGGAGACACAGAGACACAGAGACACAGAGACACAGAGACACTAGGACACGGAGACACAGAGACACAGAGACACAGAGACACAGAGACACTAGGACACAGAGACACAGAGACACAGAGACACAGAGACACTAGGACACGGAGACACAGAGACACAGAGACACAGAGACACTAGGACACGGAGACACAGAGACACAGAGACACAGAGACACAGAGACACTAGGACACGGAGACACAGAGACACAGAGACACAGAGACACTAGGACACGGAGACACAGAGACACAGAGACACAGAGACACAGAGACACTAGGACACGGAGACACAGAGACACAGAGACACAGAGACACAGAGACACTAGGACACAGAGACACAGAGACACAGAGACACAGAGACACTAGGACACGGAGACACAGAGACACAGAGACACAGAGACACTAGGACACGGAGACACAGAGACACAGAGACACAGAGACACAGAGACACTAGGACACGGAGACACAGAGACACAGAGACACAGAGACACTAGGACACGGAGACACAGAGACACAGAGACACAGAGACACAGAGACACTAGGACACGGAGACACAGAGACACAGAGACACAGAGACACAGAGACACAGAGACACGGAGACACAGAGACACAGAGACACAGAGACACAGAGACACTAGGACACGGAGACACAGAGACACAGAGACACAGAGACACAGAGACACAGAGACACGGAGACACGGAGACACAGAGACACAGAGACACAGAGACACTAGGACACGGAGACACAGAGACACAGAGACACAGAGACACAGAGACACTAGGACACGGAGACACAGAGACACAGAGACACAGAGACACAGAGACACAGAGACACTAGGACACGGAGACACAGAGACACAGAGACACAGAGACACAGAGACACTAGGACACGGAGACACAGAGACACAGAGACACAGAGACACAGAGACACAGAGACACTAGGACACGGAGACACAGAGACACAGAGACACAGAGACACAGAGACACAGAGACACTAGGACACGGAGACACAGAGACACAGAGACACAGAGACACAGAGACACTAGGACACGGAGACACAGAGACACAGAGACACAGAGACACAGAGACACTAGGACACGGAGACACAGAGACACAGAGACACAGAGACACAGAGACACAGAGACACTAGGACACGGAGACACAGAGACACAGAGACACAGAGACACTAGGACACGGAGACACAGAGACACAGAGACACAGAGACACTAGGACACGGAGACACAGAGACACAGAGACACAGAGACACAGAGACACAGAGACACAGAGACACAGAGACACTAGGACACGGAGACACAGAGACACAGAGACACAGAGACACAGAGACACTAGGACACGGAGACACAGAGACACAGAGACACAGAGACACAGAGACACTAGGACACAGAGACACAGAGACACAGAGACACAGAGACACTAGGACACGGAGACACAGAGACACAGAGACACAGAGACACTAGGACACGGAGACACAGAGACACAGAGACACAGAGACACAGAGACACTAGGACACGGAGACACAGAGACACAGAGACACAGAGACACTAGGACACGGAGACACAGAGACACAGAGACACAGAGACACAGAGACACTAGGACACGGAGACACAGAGACACAGAGACACAGAGACACTAGGACACGGAGACACAGAGACACAGAGACACAGAGACACAGAGACACAGAGACACAGAGACACTAGGACACGGAGACACAGAGACACAGAGACACAGAGACACAGAGACACTAGGACACGGAGACACAGAGACACAGAGACACAGAGACACTAGGACACGGAGACACAGAGACACAGAGACACAGAGACACAGAGACACTAGGACACGGAGACACAGAGACACAGAGACACAGAGACACTAGGACACGGAGACACAGAGACACAGAGACACAGAGACACAGAGACACAGAGACACAGAGACACTAGGACACGGAGACACAGAGACACAGAGACACAGAGACACAGAGACACTAGGACACGGAGACACAGAGACACAGAGACACAGAGACACAGAGACACTAGGACACGGAGACACAGAGACACAGAGACACAGAGACACAGAGACACAGAGACACAGAGACACTAGGACACGGAGACACAGAGACACTAGGACACGGAGACACAGAGACACAGAGACACAGAGACACAGAGACACAGAGACACTAGGACACGGAGACACAGAGACACAGAGACACAGAGACACAGAGACACTAGGACACGGAGACACAGAGACACAGAGACACAGAGACACAGAGACACTAGGACACGGAGACACAGAGACACAGAGACACAGAGACACAGAGACACAGAGACACAGAGACACTAGGACACGGAGACACAGAGACACTAGGACACGGAGACACAGAGACACAGAGGCACAGAGACACTAGGACACGGAGACACAGAGACACAGAGACACAGAGACACAGAGACACAGAGACACAGAGACACTAGGACACGGAGACACAGAGACACAGAGACACAGAGACACTAGGACACGGAGACACAGAGACACAGAGACACAGAGACACAGAGACACTAGGACACGGAGACACAGAGACACAGAGACACAGAGACACAGAGACACTAGGACACGGAGACACAGAGACACAGAGACACAGAGACACAGAGACACAGAGACACAGAGACACTAGGACACGGAGACACAGAGACACTAGGACACGGAGACACAGAGACACAGAGGCACAGAGACACAGAGACACAGAGACACTAGGACACGGAGACACAGAGACACAGAGACACAGAGACACAGAGACACTAGGACACGGAGACACAGAGACACAGAGACACAGAGACACAGAGACACTAGGACACGGAGACACAGAGACACAGAGACACAGAGACACAGAGACACAGAGACACAGAGACACTAGGACACGGAGACACAGAGACACTAGGACACGGAGACACAGAGACACAGAGGCACAGAGACACAGAGACACAGAGACACTAGGACACGGAGACACAGAGACACAGAGACACAGAGACACAGAGACACTAGGACACGGAGACACAGAGACACAGAGACACAGAGACACAGAGACACTAGGACACGGAGACACAGAGACACAGAGACACAGAGACACAGAGACACAGAGACACAGAGACACTAGGACACGGAGACACAGAGACACTAGGACACGGAGACACAGAGACACAGAGACACAGAGACACTAGGACACGGAGACACAGAGACACAGAGACACAGAGACACAGAGACACAGAGACACAGAGACACTAGGACACGGAGACACAGAGACACAGAGACACAGAGACACTAGGACACGGAGACACAGAGACACAGAGACACAGAGACACAGAGACACTAGGACACGGAGACACAGAGACACAGAGACACAGAGACACAGAGACACTAGGACACGGAGACACAGAGACACAGAGACACAGAGACACAGAGACACAGAGACACAGAGACACTAGGACACGGAGACACAGAGACACTAGGACACGGAGACACAGAGACACAGAGACACAGAGACACAGAGACACAGAGACACTAGGACACGGAGACACAGAGACACAGAGACACAGAGACACAGAGACACTAGGACACGGAGACACAGAGACACAGAGACACAGAGACACAGAGACACTAGGACACGGAGACACAGAGACACAGAGACACAGAGACACAGAGACACAGAGACACAGAGACACTAGGACACGGAGACACAGAGACACTAGGACACGGAGACACAGAGACACAGAGACACAGAGACACTAGGACACGGAGACACAGAGACACAGAGACACAGAGACACAGAGACACAGAGACACAGAGACACTAGGACACGGAGACACAGAGACACAGAGACACAGAGACACAGAGACACAGAGACACTAGGACACGGAGACACAGAGACACAGAGACACAGAGACACAGAGACACTAGGACACGGAGACACAGAGACACAGAGACACAGAGACACAGAGACACTAGGACACGGAGACACAGAGACACAGAGACACAGAGACACTAGGACACGGAGACACAGAGACACAGAGACACAGAGACACAGAGACACTAGGACACGGAGACACAGAGACACAGAGGCACAGAGACACTAGGACACGGAGACACAGGAGACACAGAGACACAGAGACACAGAGACACAGAGACACAGAGACACTAGGACACGGAGACACAGAGACACAGAGACACAGAGACACTAGGACACGGAGACACAGAGACACAGAGACACAGAGACACAGAGACACTAGGACACGGAGACACAGAGACACAGAGACACAGAGACACTAGGACACGGAGACACAGAGACACAGAGACACAGAGACACAGAGACACAGAGACACAGAGACACTAGGACACGGAGACACAGAGACACAGAGACACAGAGACACAGAGACACTAGGACACGGAGACACAGAGACACAGAGACACAGAGACACAGAGACACTAGGACACGGAGACACAGAGACACAGAGACACAGAGACACAGAGACACTAGGACACGGAGACACAGAGACACAGAGACACAGAGACACAGAGACACTAGGACACGGAGACACAGAGACACAGAGACACAGAGACACTAGGACACGGAGACACAGAGACACAGAGACACAGAGACACTAGGACACGGAGACACAGAGACACAGAGGCACAGAGACACTAGGACACGGAGACACAGAGACACAGAGACACAGAGACACAGAGACACAGAGACACAGAGACACTAGGACACGGAGACACAGAGACACAGAGACACAGAGACACAGAGACACAGAGACACTAGGACACGGAGACACAGAGACACAGAGACACAGAGACACAGAGACACTAGGACACGGAGACACAGAGACACAGAGACACAGAGACACAGAGACACTAGGACACGGAGACACAGAGACACAGAGACACAGAGACACTAGGACACGGAGACACAGAGACACAGAGACACAGAGACACAGAGACACTAGGACACGGAGACACAGAGACACAGAGGCACAGAGACACTAGGACACGGAGACACAGAGACACAGAGACACAGAGACACAGAGACACAGAGACACAGAGACACTAGGACACGGAGACACAGAGACACAGAGACACAGAGACACAGAGACACAGAGACACTAGGACACGGAGACACAGAGACACAGAGACACAGAGACACAGAGACACTAGGACACGGAGACACAGAGACACAGAGACACAGAGACACAGAGACACTAGGACACGGAGACACAGAGACACAGAGACACAGAGACACAGAGACACAGAGACACAGAGACACTAGGACACGGAGACACAGAGACACAGAGACACAGAGACACAGAGACACTAGGACACGGAGACACAGAGACACAGAGACACAGAGACACAGAGACACTAGGACACGGAGACACAGAGACACAGAGACACAGAGACACTAGGACACGGAGACACAGAGACACAGAGACACAGAGACACAGAGACACTAGGACACGGAGACACAGAGACACAGAGACACAGAGACACAGAGACACAGAGACACAGAGACACTAGGACACGGAGACACAGAGACACAGAGACACAGAGACACAGAGACACAGAGACACAGAGACACTAGGACACGGAGACACAGAGACACAGAGACACAGAGACACAGAGACACTAGGACACGGAGACACAGAGACACAGAGGCACAGAGACACTAGGACACGGAGACACAGAGACACAGAGACACAGAGACACTAGGACACGGAGACACAGAGACACAGAGACACAGAGACACAGAGACACAGAGACACAGAGACACAGAGACACAGAGACACAGAGACACAGAGACACTAGGACACGGAGACACAGAGACACAGAGACACAGAGACACAGAGACACTAGGACACGGAGACACAGAGACACAGAGACACAGAGACACAGAGACACTAGGACACGGAGACACAGAGACACAGAGGCACAGAGACACTAGGACACGGAGACACAGAGACACAGAGACACAGAGACACAGAGACACAGAGACACTAGGACACGGAGACACAGAGACACAGAGACACAGAGACACAGAGACACTAGGACACGGAGACACAGAGACACAGAGACACAGAGACACAGAGACACTAGGACACGGAGACACAGAGACACAGAGACACAGAGACACTAGGACACGGAGACACAGAGACACAGAGACACAGAGACACAGAGACACAGAGACACAGAGACACTAGGACACGGAGACACAGAGACACAGAGACACAGAGACACAGAGACACTAGGACACGGAGACACAGAGACACAGAGACACAGAGACACAGAGACACTAGGACACGGAGACACAGAGACACAGAGACACAGAGACACAGAGACACAGAGACACTAGGACACGGAGACACGGAGACACAGAGACACAGAGACACAGAGACACAGAGACACAGAGACACAGAGACACAGAGACACTAGGACACGGAGACACAGAGACACAGAGACACAGAGACACAGAGACACTAGGACACGGAGACACAGAGACACAGAGACACAGAGACACAGAGACACTAGGACACGGAGACACAGAGACACAGAGACACAGAGACACAGAGACACTAGGACACGGAGACACAGAGACACAGAGACACAGAGACACAGAGACACAGAGACACTAGGACACGGAGACACGGAGACACAGAGACACAGAGACACAGAGACACAGAGACACAGAGACACAGAGACACAGAGACACTAGGACACGGAGACACAGAGACACAGAGACACAGAGACACAGAGACACTAGGACACGGAGACACAGAGACACAGAGACACAGAGACACAGAGACACTAGGACACGGAGACACAGAGACACAGAGGACACAGAGACACTAGGACACGGAGACACAGAGACACAGAGACACAGAGACACAGAGACACAGAGACACAGAGACACTAGGACACGGAGACACAGAGACACAGAGACACAGAGACACAGAGACACTAGGACACGGAGACACAGAGACACAGAGACACAGAGACACAGAGACACAGAGACACTAGGACACGGAGACACAGAGACACAGAGACACAGAGACACAGAGACACTAGGACACGGAGACACAGAGACACAGAGACACAGAGACACAGAGACACAGAGACACTAGGACACGGAGACACAGAGACACAGAGACACAGAGACACGGAGACACAGAGACACAGAGACACAGAGACACAGAGACACTAGGACACGGAGACACAGAGACACAGAGGACACAGAGACACAGAGACACAGAGACACAGAGACACGGAGACACAGAGACACAGAGACACAGAGACACAGAGACACTAGGACACGGAGACACAGAGACACAGAGACACAGAGACACAGAGACACTAGGACACGGAGACACAGAGACACAGAGACACAGAGACACAGAGACACTAGGACACGGAGACACAGAGACACAGAGACACAGAGACACAGTGAAACAGGACACGGAGACACGGAGACACAGAGACACAGAGACACAGAGACACAGAGACACAGAGACACAGAGACACAGAGACACTAGGACACGGAGACACAGAGACACAGAGACACAGAGACACAGAGACACTAGGACACGGAGACACAGAGACACAGAGACACAGAGACACAGAGACACTAGGACACGGAGACACAGAGACACAGAGACACAGAGACACAGAGACACTAGGACACGGAGACACAGAGACACAGAGACACAGAGACACAGAGACACAGAGACACTAGGACACGGAGACACGGAGACACAGAGACACAGAGACACAGAGACACAGAGACACAGAGACACAGAGACACTAGGACACGGAGACACAGAGACACAGAGACACAGAGACACAGAGACACTAGGACACGGAGACACAGAGACACAGAGACACAGAGACACAGAGACACTAGGACACGGAGACACAGAGACACAGAGGCACAGAGACACTAGGACACGGAGACACAGAGACACAGAGACACAGAGACACAGAGACACAGAGACACAGAGACACTAGGACACGGAGACACAGAGACACAGAGACACAGAGACACAGAGACACTAGGACACGGAGACACAGAGACACAGAGACACAGAGACACAGAGACACAGAGACACTAGGACACGGAGACACAGAGACACAGAGACACAGAGACACAGAGACACTAGGACACGGAGACACAGAGACACAGAGACACAGAGACACAGAGACACTAGGACACGGAGACACAGAGACACAGAGACACAGAGACACAGAGACACTAGGACACGGAGACACAGAGACACAGAGACACAGAGACACAGAGACACAGAGACACTAGGACACGGAGACACGGAGACACAGAGACACAGAGACACAGAGACACAGAGACACAGAGACACAGAGACACTAGGACACGGAGACACAGAGACACAGAGACACAGAGACACAGAGACACTAGGACACGGAGACACAGAGACACAGAGACACAGAGACACAGAGACACTAGGACACGGAGACACAGAGACACAGAGGCACAGAGACACTAGACAGGACACGGAGACACAGAGACACAGAGACACAGAGACACAGAGACACAGAGACACAGAGACACTAGGACACGGAGACACAGAGACACAGAGACACAGAGACACAGAGACACTAGGACACGGAGACACAGAGACACAGAGACACAGAGACACAGAGACACAGAGACACTAGGACACGGAGACACAGAGACACAGAGACACAGAGACACAGAGACACTAGGACACGGAGACACAGAGACACAGAGACACAGAGACACAGAGACACAGAGACACTAGGACACAGAGACACGGAGACACAGAGACACAGAGACACAGAGACACAGAGACACAGAGACACAGAGACACAGAGACACTAGGACACGGAGACACAGAGACACAGAGACACAGGAGACCACAGAGACACTAGGACACGGAGACACAGAGACACAGAGACACAGAGACACAGAGACACAGAGACACAGAGACACTAGGACACGGAGACACAGAGACACAGAGACACAGAGACACAGAGACACTAGGACACGGAGACACAGAGACACAGAGACACAGAGACACTAGGACCACAGAGACACTAGGACACGGAGACACAGAGACACAGAGACACAGAGACACTAGGACACGGAGACACAGAGACACAGAGACACAGAGACACAGAGACACAGAGACACAGAGACACAGAGACACAGAGACACTAGGACACGGAGACACAGAGACACAGAGACACAGAGACACAGAGACACTAGGACACGGAGACACAGAGACACAGAGACACAGAGACACAGAGACACTAGGACACGGAGACACAGAGACACAGAGACACAGAGACACAGAGACACTAGGACACGGAGACACAGAGACACAGAGACACAGAGACACAGAGACACAGAGACACTAGGACACGGAGACACAGAGACACAGAGACACAGAGACACAGAGACACAGAGACACAGAGACACAGAGACACTAGGACACGGAGACACAGAGACACAGAGACACAGAGACACAGAGACACTAGGACACGGAGACACAGAGACACAGAGACACAGAGACACAGAGACACTAGGACACGGAGACACAGAGACACAGAGGCACAGAGACACTAGGACACGGAGACACAGAGACACAGAGACACAGAGACACAGAGACACAGAGACACAGAGACACTAGGACACGGAGACACAGAGACACAGAGACACAGAGACACAGAGACACTAGGACACGGAGACACAGAGACACAGAGACACAGAGACACAGAGACACAGAGACACTAGGACACGGAGACACAGAGACACAGAGACACAGAGACACAGAGACACTAGGACACGGAGACACAGAGACACAGAGACACAGAGACACAGAGACACAGAGACACTAGGACACGGAGACACAGAGACACAGAGACACAGAGACACAGAGACACAGAGACACAGAGACACAGAGACACAGAGACACTAGGACACGGAGACACAGAGACACAGAGGCACAGAGACACTAGGACACGGAGACACAGAGACACAGAGACACAGAGACACAGAGACACAGAGACACAGAGACACTAGGACACGGAGACACAGAGACACAGAGACACAGAGACACAGAGAAGAGACACAGAGACACTAGGACACGGAGACACAGAGACACAGAGACACAGAGACACAGAGACACAGAGACACAGAGACACAGAGACACAGAGACACAGAGACACTAGGACACGGAGACACAGAGACACAGAGACACAGAGACACAGAGACACTAGGACACGGAGACACAGAGACACAGAGACACAGAGACACAGAGACACAGAGACACAGAGACACAGGACACAGAGACACAGAGACACAGAGACACAGAGACACAGAGACACAGAGACACAGAGACACAGAGACACAGAGACACTAGGACACGGAGACACAGAGACACAGAGACACAGAGACACAGAGACACTAGGACACGGAGACACAGAGACACAGAGACACAGAGACACAGAGACACTAGGACACGGAGACACAGAGACACAGAGACACAGAGACACTAGGACACGGAGACACAGAGACACAGAGACACAGAGACACAGAGACACAGAGACACAGAGACACTAGGACACGGAGACACAGAGACACAGAGACACAGAGACACAGAGACACTAGGACACGGAGACACAGAGACACAGAGACACAGAGACACAGAGACACTAGGACACGGAGACACAGAGACACAGAGACACAGAGACACAGAGACACTAGGACACGGAGACACAGAGACACAGAGACACAGAGACACAGAGACACAGAGACACAGAGACACAGAGACACAGAGCACAGAGACACTAGGACACGGAGACACAGAGACACAGAGACACAGAGACACAGAGACACAGAGACACAGAGACACTAGGACACGGAGACACAGAGACACAGAGACACAGAGACACAGAGACACTAGGACACGGAGACACAGAGACACAGAGACACAGAGACACAGAGACACTAGGACACGGAGACACAGAGACACAGAGACACAGAGACACAGAGACACTAGGACACGGAGACACAGAGACACAGAGCACAGAGACACAGAGACACAGAGACACAGAGACACAGAGACACTAGGCCGAGACTAACACGGAGACACAGAGACACAGAGACACAGAGACACAGAGACACAGAGACACTAGGACACGGAGACACAGAGACACAGAGACACAGAGACACAGAGACACTAGGACACGGAGACACAGAGACACAGAGACACAGAGACACAGAGACACTAGGACACGGAGACACAGAGACACAGAGACACAGAGACACAGAGACACTAGGACACGAGAGACACAGAGACACAGAGACACAGAGACACAGAGACACAGAGACACGGAGACACAGAGACACAGAGACACAGAGACACTAGGACACGGAGACACAGAGACACAGAGACACAGAGACACAGAGACACTAGGACACGGAGACACAGAGACACAGAGACACAGAGACACAGAGACACTAGGACACGGAGACACAGAGACACAGAGACACAGAGACACAGAGACACTAGGACACGGAGGACACAGAGACACAGAGACACAGAGACACAGAGACACAGAGACACAGAGACACAGAGACACTAGGACACGGAGACACAGAGACACAGAGACACAGAGACACAGAGACACTAGGACACGGAGACACAGAGACACAGAGACACAGAGACACAGAGACACTAGGACACGGAGACACAGAGACACAGAGACACAGAGACACTAGGACACGGAGACACAGAGACACAGAGACACAGAGACACAGAGACACAGAGACACAGAGACACTAGGACACGGAGACACAGAGACACAGAGACACAGAGACACAGAGACACTAGGACACGGAGACACAGAGACACAGAGACACAGAGACACAGAGACACTAGGACACGGAGACACAGAGACACAGAGACACAGAGACACTAGGACACGGAGACACAGAGACACAGAGACACAGAGACACAGAGACACTAGGACACGGAGACACAGAGACACAGAGACACAGAGACACTAGGACACGGAGACACAGAGACACAGAGACACAGAGACACAGAGACACAGAGACACTAGGACACGGAGACACAGAGACACAGAGACACAGAGACACTAGGACACGGACACAGAGACACAGAGACACAGAGACACAGAGACACAGAGACACAGAGACACGGAGACACAGAGACACAGAGACACAGAGACACTAGGACACGGAGACACAGAGACACAGAGACACAGAGACACAGAGACACAGAGACACAGAGACACAGAGACACAGAGACACGGAGACACAGAGACACAGAGACACAGAGACACTAGGACACGGAGACACAGAGACACAGAGACACAGAGACACAGAGACACAGAGACACAGAGACACAGAGACACAGAGACACAGAGACACAGAGACACTAGGACACGGAGACACAGAGACACAGAGACACAGAGACACAGGACACAGAGACACAGAGACACAGAGACACAGAGACACTAGGACACGGAGACACAGAGACACAGAGACACAGAGACACAGAGACACAGAGACACAGAGACACAAGGCCACAGAGACACAGAGACACAGAGACACAGAGACACAGAGACACAGAGACACTAGGACACGGAGACACAGAGACACAGAGACACAGAGACACTAGGACACGGAGACACAGAGACACAGAGACACAGAGACACAGAGACACTAGGACACGGAGACACAGAGACACAGAGACACAGAGACACAGAGACACGAGAAAAGACACAGAGACACAGAGACACAGAGACACAGAGACACAGAGACACAGAGACACAGAGACACAGAGACACTAGGACACGGAGACACAGAGACACAGAGACACAGAGACACAGACACTAGGACACAGAGACACAGAGACACAGAGACACAGAGACACTAGGACCACGAGGAGACACAGAGACACAGAGACACAGAGACACAGAGACACTAGGACACGGAGACACAGAGACACAGAGACACAGAGACACAGAGACACAGACACAGAGACACAGAGACACAGAGACACAGAGACACTAGGACACGGAGACACAGAGACACAGAGACACAGAGACACAGAGACACTAGGACACGGAGACACAGAGACACAGAGACACAGAGACACTAGGACACGGAGACACAGAGACACAGAGACACAGAGACACAGAGACACTAGGACACGGAGACACAGAGACACAGAGACACAGAGACACAGAGACACAGAGACACGGAGACACAGAGACACAGAGACACAGAGACACTAGGACACGGAGACACAGAGACACAGAGACACAGAGACACAGAGACACAGAGACACAGAGACACAGAGACACAGAGACACAGAGACACAGAGACACTAGGACACGGAGACACAGAGACACAGAGACACAGAGACACAGAGACACAGAGACACTAGGACACGGAGACACAGAGACACAGAGACACAGAGACACAGAGACACTAGGACACGGAGACACAGAGACACAGAGACACAGAGACACAGAGACACAGAGACACTAGGACACGGAGACACAGAGACACAGAGACACAGAGACACAGAGACACAGAGACACAGAGACACGGAGACACAGAGACACAGAGACACAGAGACACAGAGACACAGAGACACAGAGACACGAGACACAGAGACACAGAGACACAGAGACACTAGGACACGGAGACACAGAGACACAGAGACACAGAGACACAGAGACACAGAGACACAGAGACACTAGGACACGGAGACACAGAGACACAGAGACACAGAGACACAGAGACATAGGGACACGGAGACACAGAGACACAGAGACACAGAGACACAGAGACACAGAGACACAGAGA
>NW_027252865.1:0-20245 GCF_044704955.1 Pristiophorus japonicus
CCACACACAGTGACCCCCCACACACACAGTGACCCCCCACACACAGTGACCCCCCCACACACACAGTGACCCCCCCACACATACAGTGACCCCCCCACACACAGTGACCAGAGATAGCCCCACACACAGTGACCCCCCACACACAGTGACCCCCCCACACATACAGTGACCCCCCCACACACACAGTGACCCCCCCACACATACAGTGACCCCCCCCACACACACAGTGACCCCCCCACACATACAGTGACCCCCCCCACACACACAGTGACCCCCCCACACATACAGTGACCCCCCCCCACACACAGTGACCCCCCACACACAGTGACCCCCCCACACATACAGTGACCCCCCCCACACACACAGTGACCCCCCCACACATACAGTGACCCCCCCCACACACAGTGACCCCCCACACACACAGTGACCCCCCACACACAGTGACCCCCCCACACATACAGTGACCCCCCCCACACACAGTGACCCCCCACACACAGTGACCCCCCACACACAGTGACCCCCCACACACAGTGACCCCCCACACACACACAGTGACCCCCCCACACACAGTGACCCCCCACACACACACAGTGACCCCCCCACACACAGTGACCCCCAACACACACAGTGACCCCCCACACACAGTGACCCCCCCCACACACACAGTGACCCCCCCCACACACACAGTGACCCCCCACACACAGTGACCCCCAACACACACAGTGACCCCCCACACACAGTGACCCCCCCCACACACACAGTGACCCCCCCACACACACAGTGACCCCCCACACACAGTGACCCCCCACACACAGTGACCCCCCCACACATACAGTGACCCCCCCCACACACAGTGACCCCCCACACACAGTGACCCCCCACACACAGTGACCCCCCCACACACACAGTGACCCCCCCCTCACAGTGACCCCCCCACACACACAGTGACCCCTCACACACAGTGACCCCCCCACACACAGTGACCCCCCCACACACAGTGACCCACACATACAGTGACCCCCCCCACACACAGTGACCCCCCACACACACACAGTGACCCACACACACAGTGACCCCCCCCACACACAGTGACCCCCCACACACACACAGTGACCCACACACACAGTGACCCCCCACACACAGTGACCCCCCCACACACAGTGACCCCCCACACACACAGTGACCCACACATACAGTGACCCCCCCCACACACAGTGACCCCCCCACACACAGTGACCCCCCCCACACACAGTGACCCCCTCACACACAGTGACCCCCCCCACACACAGTGACCCCCCACACACACACAGTGACCCACACACACAGTGACCCCCCCCACACACAGTGACCCCCCCCACACACAGTGACCCCCTCACACACAGTGACCCCCCCCACACACAGTGACCCCCCCCACACACAGTGACCCACACATACAGTGACCCCCCCCACACACAGTGACCCCCCCCACACACAGTGACCCCCCCCACACACAGTGACCCCCCCACACACACAGTGACCCCCCCCACACACAGTGACCCACACACACAGTGACCCCCCCCACACACAGTGACCCCCCCCACACACAGTGACCCCCCCCACACACAGTGACCCCCCCCACACACAGTGACCCACACACACAGTGACCCCCCACACACACAGTGACCCCCCCCACACATACAGTGACCCCCCACACATACAGTGACCCCCCACACACACAGTGACCCCCCACACACACAGTGACCCCCCACACACACAGTGACCCCCCCCACACACAGTGACCCACACACACAGTGACCCCCCACACACACAGTGACCCCCCCACACACAGTGACCCCCCCCACACACAGTGACCCACACACACAGTGACCCCCCACACACACAGTGACCCCCCCCACACACACAGTGACCCCCCACACACACAGTGACCCCCCCCACACATACAGTGACCCCCCCACACACAGTGACCCCCCCCACACACACAGTGACCCCCCACACACACAGTGACCCCCCCCACACACACAGTGACCCCCCCACACACACAGTGACCCCCCCACACACAGTGACCCTCCCCCCACACAGTGACCCCCCCACACACACAGTGACCCCCCACACACACAGTGACCCCCCCCCCACACACAGTGACCCCCCTCACACACACAGTGACCCCCCCACACACACAGTGACCCCCCCCCACACAGTGACCCCCCCCACACACACAGTGACCCCCCCCCACACAGTGACCCCCCACACACACACAGTGACCCCCCCCACACACACAGTGACCCCCCCACACAGTGACCCCCCACACACACACAGTGACCCCCCCACACACACAGTGACCCCCCCACACAGTGACCCCCCCACACACACACAGTGACCCCCCCACACACACAGTGACCCCCCCACACACACAGTGACCCCCCCACACAGTGACCCCCCACACACACACAGTGACCCCCCCACACACACAGTGACCCCCCCCCACACACAGTGACCCCCCCACACACAGTGACCCCCCACACAGTGACCCCCCACACACACACAGTGACCCCCCCACACACACAGTGACCCCCCACACACACAGTGACCCCCCCCCCACACACACAGTGACCCCCCACACACAGTGACCCCCCCCACACACACAGTGACCCCACACACACAGTGACCCCCCACACACAGTGACCCCCCCCACACACAGTGACCCCCCCCACACACACAGTGACCCCCCCCACACACAGTGACCCCCCCCCCACACACACAGTGACCCCACACACACAGTGACCCCCCACACACAGTGACCCCCCCCACACACACAGTGACCCCCCACACACAGTGACCCCCCACACACAGTGACCCCCCACACACAGTGACCCCACACACACAGTGACCCCCCCACACACACAGTGACCCCCCCCCACACAGTGACCCCCCCCACACACAGTGACCCCCCACACACACAGTGACCCCCCCCCACACACACAGTGACCCCCCACACACAGTGACCCCCCCCACACACACAGTGACCCCCCACACACAGTGACCCCCCCACACACACAGTGACCCCCACACACACAGTGACCCCCCCCCACACAGTGACCCCCCCCACACACAGTGACCCCCCCCACACACACAGTGACCCCCCACACACAGTGACCCCCCCCACACACAGTGACCCCCCACACACACAGTGACCCCCCCCTCACACACAGTGACCCCCCCCACACACAGTGACCCCCCCACACACAGTGACCCCCCACACACACACACAGTAACCCCCCCCCACACAGTGACCCCCCCCCCACACAGTGACCCCCCCACACACACAGTGACCCCCCCCCACACAGTGACCCCCCCACACACACAGTGACCCCCCCCACACACAGTGACCCCCCCCACACACAGTGACCCCCCACACACACAGTGACCCCCCACACACAGTAACCCACCCCCCACACAGTGACCCCCACACACAGTGACCCCCCCCACACAGTGACCCCCCACACACACACAGTGACCCCCCCCACACACACAGTGACCCCCCACACACACAGTGACCCCCCCACACACACAGTGACCCCCCACACACAGTGACCCCCCCCCACACACAGTGACCCCCCCACACAGTGACCCCCCCACACACACAGTGACCCCCCACACACAGTGACCCCCCCCCCACACACAGTGACCCCCACACACAGTGACCCCCCACACACACACAGTGACCCCCACACACACAGTGACCCCCCACACACACACAGTGACCCCCCCCACACACAGTGACCCCCCCACACACAGTGACCCCCCCCCCACACACAGTGACCCCCCCACACAGTGACCCCCCCACACACACAGTGACCCCCACACACACAGTGACCCCCCCCACACACAGTGACCCCCCCCACACACAGTGACCCCCCCACACACACAGTGACCCCCCCCACACACAGTGACCCCCCCACACACACAGTGACCCCCCCACACACACAGTGACCCCCCCCACACACACAGTGACCCCCACACACAGTGACCCCCCCCACACACAGTGACCCCCCCACACACACAGTGACCCCCCCCACACACAGTAACCCCCCCCCCACACAGTGACCCCCCCACACACACAGTGACCCCCCACACACACAGTGACCCCCCCCCCACACACACAGTGACCCCCCCACACACACAGTGACCCCCCCCACACACAGTGACCCCCCCACACACACAGTGACCCCCCCACACACACAGTGACCCCCCCCACACACACAGTGACCCCCCACACACAGTGACCCCCCCCCCACACACAGTGACCCCCCCACACACAGTGACCCCCCCCACACACACAGTGACCCCCACACACAGTGACCCCCCACACACACACAGTGACCCCCACACACACAGTGACCCCCCACACACACACAGTGACCCCCCCCACACACAGTGACCCCCCCACACACAGTGACCCCCCCCCCACACACAGTGACCCCCCCACACAGTGACCCCCCCACACACACAGTGACCCCCACACACACAGTGACCCCCCCCACACACAGTGACCCCCCCCACACACAGTGACCCCCCCACACACACAGTGACCCCCCCCACACACAGTGACCCCCCCACACACACAGTGACCCCCCCACACACACAGTGACCCCCCCCACACACACAGTGACCCCCACACACAGTGACCCCCCCCACACACAGTGACCCCCCCACACACACAGTGACCCCCCCCACACACAGTAACCCCCCCCCCACACAGTGACCCCCCCACACACACAGTGACCCCCCACACACACAGTGACCCCCCCCCCACACACACAGTGACCCCCCCACACACACAGTGACCCCCCCCACACACAGTGACCCCCCCCACACACACAGTGACCCCCCCCACACAGTGACCCCCCCACACACAGTGACCCCCCACACACAGTGACCCCCCACACACAGTGACCCCCCACACACAGTGACCCCCCCCACACACAGTGACCCCCCCCACACACACAGTGACCCCCCCCACACACAGTGACCCCCCCCACACACACAGTGACCCCCCCCACACACAGTGACCCCCCCACACACACAGTGACCCCCCCACACACAGTGACCCCCCCACACACACAGTGACCCCCCCACACACACAGTGACCCCCCCCCACACACAGTGACCCCCCCCACACACACAGTGACCCCCCCACACAGTGACCCCCCCACACACAGTGACCCCCCACACACAATGACCCCCCCACACACAATGACCCCCCCACACACAGTGACACCCCCCAAACACAGTGACCCCCCCCACACAGTGACCCCCCCACACACACAGTGACCCCCCCACACACAGTGACCCCACACACACACAGTGACCCCCACCCCACACACAGTGACCCCCCCCACACACAGTGACCCCCACCCACACACAGTGACCCCCCCCACACACACAGTGACCCCCCCCACACAGTGACCCCCACACACACAGTGACCCCCCCCACACAGTGACCCCCCCCACACAGTGACCCCACACACACACACAGTGACCCCCCCCCACACAGTGACCCCCCCCACACACAGTGACCCCCCCACACACAGTGACCCCCCCCACACACAGTGACCCCCCCCCACACAGTGACCCCCCCCACACACACAGTGACCCCCCCCACACACACAGTGACCCCCCCCCACACAGTGACCCCCCCCACACACACAGTGACCCCCCCACACACAGTGACCCCCCCCACACACAGTGACCCCCCCCACACACAGTGACCCCCCCACACACACAGTGACCCCCCCCCACACACAGTGACCCCCCCCACACAGTGACCCCCCCACACACACAATTACCCCCCCCACACACAGTGACCCCCCCACACACAGTGACCCCACACACACAGTGACCCCCCCACACACAGTGACCCACCCACACACAATGACCCCCCCCACACACAGTGACCCCCCCCCACACACAGTGACCCCCCCCACACACAGTGACCCCCCCCACACACAGTGACCCCCCCCACACACAGTGACCCCACACAGTGACCCCCCACCACACACACAGTGACCCCCCCCACACAGTGACCCCCCCCACACACACAGTGACCCCCCCCACACACAGTGACCCCCCCCACACACAGTGACCCCCCCACACACACAGTGACCCCCCCCACACACAGTGACCCCCCCCACACAGTGACCCCCCCAACACACAATGACCCCCCCCACACACAGTGACCCCCCCACACACAGTGACCCCACCACACACAGTGACCCCCCACACACAGTGACCCACACACACAATGACCCCCCCCCACACACAATGACCCCCCCCACACACAGTGACCCCCCCCACACACAGTGACCCCCCCCACACACAGTGACCCCCCCCACACACAGTGACCCCCACACACACACAGTGACCCCCCCCACACACACAGTGACCCCCACACACACAGTGACCCCCCCCACACACACACAAGTGACCCCCCACACACACACAGTGACCCCCCCACACACACACAGTGACCCCCACACACACAGTGACCCCCCCCACACACACACACAGTGACCCCCCCACACACACACAGTGACCCCCACACACACAGTGACCCCCCCCACACACACACACAGTGACCCCCACACACACAGTGACCCCCCCACACACACACACAGTGACCCCCACACACACAGTGACCCCCCCCACACACACACACAGTGACCCCCCCACACACACACACAGTGACCCCCCACACACACACAGTGACCCCCCACACACACACACAGTGCACCCACCCCCACACACAGTGACCCCCACACACACACACAGTGACCCCCCCACACACACCACACACAGTGACCCCCCCCACACACAGTGACCCCTCCCACACACAGTGACCCCCCCACACACAGTGACCCCCCCACACACACAGTGACCCCCCCCACACACAGTGACCCCCCCACACACAGTGACCCCCCCACACACACAGTGACCCCCCCCCACACACAGTGACCCCCCACACACACAGTGACCCCCCACACACAGTGACCCCCCCCACACACAGTGACCCCCCACACACACAGTGACCCCCCACACACAGTGACCCCCCCACACACACAGTGACCCCCCCACACACACAGTGACCCCCCCCTCACAGTGACCCCCCCACACACACACAGTGACCCCCCCCACACACACAGTGACCCCCCCCTCACAGTGACCCCCCCACACACACACAGTGACCCCCTCACACACACAGTGACCCCCCACACACAGTGACCCCCCACACACAGTGCCCCCCCCACACATACAGTGACCCCCCCACACACAGTGACCCCCCACACACAGTGACCCCCCACACACAGTGACCCCCCCACACATACAGTGACCCCCCCCACACACAGTGACCCCCCACACACAGTGACCCCCCACACACAGTGACCCCCCCCCACACACAGTGACCCCCCACACACACAGTGACCCCCCACACACAGTGACCCCCCCCACACACACAGTGACCCCCCCCACACACAGTGACCCCCCCACACACAGTGACCCCCCACACACACAGTGACCACCCCACACACACAGTGACCCCCCCACACATACAGTGACCCCCCACACATACAGTGACCCCCCCCACACACAGTGACCCCCCACACACAGTGACCCCCCACACACAGTGACCCCCCCCACACACAGTGACCCCCCACACACAGTGACCCCCCACACACAGTGACCCCCCACACACAGTGACCCCCACACACAGTGACCCCCCCACACACAGTGACCCCCCCCACACACAGTGACCCCCCCCACACACACAGTGACCCCCCCCACACACACAGTGACCCCCCCCACACACAGTGACCCCCCCACACACAGTGACCCCCCCACACACACAGTGACCCCCCCACACACAGTGACCCCCCACACACAGTGACCCCCCCACACACACAGTGACCCCCCCCCACACACAGTGACCCCCCCACACACACAGTGACCCCTCACACACAGTGACCCCCCCACACACAGTGACCCCCCCCACACACAGTGACCCACACACACAGTGACCCCCCACACACACAGTGACCCCCCCACACACAGTGACCCCCCCCACACACAGTGACCCCCCCACATACAGTGACCCCCCCCACACATACAGTGACCCCCCCACACACAGTGACCCCCCCCACACACACAGTGACCCCCCCACACACAGTGACCCCCCCACACACACAGTGACCCACACACACAGTGACCCCCCACACACACAGTGACCCCCCCCACACACAGTGACCCCCCCCACACACACAGTGACCCCCCCCCCACACAGTGACCCCCCCCACACACAGTGACCCCCCACACAGTGACCCCCCACACACACAGTGACCCCCCCCACACAGTGACCCACACACAGTGACCCCCCCCACACACAGTGACCCCCCCACACAGTGACCCCCCCACACACAGTGACCCCCCCCACACACAGTGACCCCCCCACACACAGTGACCCCCCCCACACACAGTGACCCCCCCCACACACACAGTGACCCCCCCCCACACACAGTGACCCCCCACACACACAGTGACCCCCCCCCACACACAGTGACCCCCCACACACAGTGACCCCCCCACACAGTGACCCCCCCACACACAGTGACCCCCCCCACACACAGTGACCCCCCCCACACACACAGTGACCCCCCCCACACACACAGTGACCCCCCCCACACAGTGACCCCCCACACACACAGTGACCCCCCCCCACACACACAGTGACCCCCCCCACACACACAGTGACCCCCCCCACACACACAGTGACCCCCCCCACACACACAGTGACCCCCCCACACACACAGTGACCCCCCACACACACACAGTGACCCCCCCCACACACAGTGACCCCCCCCACACACACAGTGACCCCCCCACACACACAGTGACCCCCACACACACAGTGACCCCCCCACACACACAGTGACCCCCCCACACACACAGTGACCCCCCACACACACAGTGACCCCCCCCACACACACAGTGACCCCCCCCACACAGTGACCCCCCACACACAGTGACCCCCCCCCACACACAGTGACCCCCCACACACAGTGACCCCCCACACACAGTGACCCCCCACACACACAGTGACCCCCCACACACACAGTGACCCCCCACACACACAGTGACCCCCCCACACACAGTGACCCCCCACACACAGTGACCCCCCACACACACAGTGACCCCCCACACACACAGTGACCCCCCACACACACAGTGACCCCCCCCACACACAGTGACCCCCCACACACAGTGACCCCCCACACACAGTGACCCCCCACACACACAGTGACCCCCCACACACACAGTGACCCCCCACACACAGTGACCCCCCACACACAGTGACCCCCCACACACAGTGACCCCCCCCCACACACAGTGACCCCCCACACACAGTGACCCCCCACACACAGTGACCCCCCACACACACAGTGACCCCCCACACACACAGTGACCCCCCCCACACAGTGACCCCCCCCACACACAGTGACCCCCCCACACACAGTGACCCCCCCCACACACACAGTGACCCCCCCCCACACACACAGTGACCCCCCACACACACAGTGACCCCCCACACACACAGTGACCCCCCCCCACACACAGTGACCCCCCCACACACAGTGACCAAGAGTCCCCCCCACACACAGTGACCCCCCCACACACAGTGACCCCCCCCCACACACAGTGACCCCCCCACACACAGTGACCCCCCCCACACACAGTGACCCCCCACACACACAGTGACCCCCCCCCACACACAGTGACCCCCCCACACACAGTGACCCCCCCCCACACACAGTGACCCCCCCACACACAGTGACCCCCCCCACACACAGTGACCCCCCCCCACACACAGTGACCCCCCACACACAGTGACCCCCCCACACACAGTGACCCCCCCCCACACACAGTGACCCCCCACACACAGTGACCCCCCCACACACAGTGACCCCCCCCACACACAGTGACCCACACACAGTGACCCCCCCCCACACACAGTGACCCCCCACACACAGTGACCCCCCCCACACACAGTGACCCACACACAGTGACCCCCCCCCACACACAGTGACCCCCCCACACACACAGTGACCCCCCCACACACAGTGACCCCCCCCACACACACAGTGACCCCCCCACACACAGTGACCCCCCCCCCACACAGTGACCCCCCCCCCCACACAGTGACCCCCCCCACACACAGTGACCCCCCCCACACACAGTGACCCCCCCCCACACACAGTGACCCCCCCACACACACAGTGACCCCCCCACACACAGTGACCCCCCCCACACACACAGTGACCCCCCCACACACAGTGACCCCCCCCCCACACAGTGACCCCCCACACACAGTCCCCCACACAGTGACCCCCCCCACACACAGTGACCCCCCCCACACACAGTGACCCACACACAGTGACCCCCCCCCACACACAGTGACCCCCCCCACACACAGTGACCCCCCCCACACACAGTGACCCCCCCCACACAGTGACCCCCCCCCACACACAGTGACCCCCCCCACACACAGTGACCCCCCCCACACACAGTGACCCCCCCCACACAGTGACCCCCCCCACACACAGTGACCCCCCCCACACACAGTGACCCCCCCCACACACAGTGACCCCCCCACACACAGTGACCCCCCCACACACAGTGACCCCCCCCACACACAGTGACCCACACACAGTGACCCCCCCCACACACAGTGACCCCCCACACACAGTGACCCCCCCCCACACACAGTGACCCCCCCCACACACAGTGACCCCCCACACACACAGTGACCCCCCCCACACACAGTGACCCCCCCACACACAGTGACCCCCCCACACACAGTGACCCCCCCACACACAGTGACCCCCCCCACACACAGTGACCCCCCCCCCACACACAGTGACCCCCCCACATACAGTGACCCCCCCCACACACAGTGACCCCCCCCACACACAGTGACCCCCCCCACACAGTGACCCACACACAGTGACCCCCCCACACACAGTGACCCCCCCCCCACACAGTGACCCCCCCCCCACACAGTGACCCCCCCCACACACAGTGACCCCCCCCACACACAGTGACCCCCCCCACACACAGTGACCCCCCCCACACATACAGTGACCCCCCCACACACAGTGACCCCCCTCACACACAGTGACCCCCCCCACACACAGTGACCCCCCCACACATACAGTGACCCCCCCCACACACAGTGACCCCCCCACACACACAGTGACCCCCCCCACACACAGTGACCCCCCCCCCACACAGTGACCCCCCCCCACACACAGTGACCCCCCCACACACACAGTGACCCCCCCCACACACAGTGACCCCCCCCACACACAGTGACCCCCCACACACAGTGACCCCCCCCCCCACACACAGTGACCCCCCCCCCACACAGTGACCCCCCCCCCACACAGTGACCCCCCCCACACACAGTGACCCCCCCACACACAGTGACCCCCCCCACACACAGTGACCCCCCCCACACACACAGTGACCCCCCCCCCACACAGTGACCCCCCCCACACACACAGTGACCCCCCCCCCACACCACAGTGACCCCCCCCACACACAGTGACCCCCCCACACACAGTGACCCCCCCCACACACACAGTGACCCCCCCCACACACAGTGACCCCCCCCACACACAGTGACCCCCCCCACACACACAGTGACCCCCCCCACACACAGTGACCCCCCCCCACACACAGTGACCCCCCCCCCACACAGTGACCCCCCCCCACACACAGTGACCCCCCCACACACAGTGACCCCCCCCACACACAGTGACCCCCCACACACAGTGACCCCCCCCACACACACAGTGACCCCCCCACACACACAGTGACCCCCCCCACACACAGTGACCCCCCCCACACACACAGTGACCCCCCCCACACACAGTGACCCCCCCCACACACAGTGACCCCCCCCACACACAGTGACCCCCCACACACACACAGTGACCCCCCCACACACAGTGACCCCCCCCACACAGTGACCCCCCCCACACACAGTGACCCCCCCACCAGTGACCCCCCCCCCACACACAGTGACCCCCCCACACACACAGTGACCCCCCCACACACAGTGACCCCCCACACACCCAACCACACACAGTGACCCCCCCACACACAGTGACCCCCCCCACACATACAGTGACCCCCCCCACACACAGTGACCCCCCCCACACACAGTGACCCCCCCACACACAGTGACCCCCCCCACACACAGTGACCCCCCCACACACACAGTGACCCCCCCCACACACAGTGACCCCCCCACACACAGTGACCCCCCCCCTCACACACAGTGACCCCCCACACACAGTGACCCCCCACACACACACAGTGACCCCCACACACAGTGACCCCCCACACACAGTGACCCCCCCCTCACACACAGTGACCCCCCACACACAGTGACCCCCCCCACACACACAGTGACCCCCCCACACACAGTGACCCCCCCCACACACAGTGACCCCCCCACACACACAGTGACCCCCCCACACACAGTGACCCCCCCCACACACACAGTGACCCCCCCCACACATACAGTGACCCCCCACACACAGTGACCCCCCACACACAGTGACCCCCCCACACACACAGTGACCCCCCACACACAGTGACCCCCCCACATACAGTGACCCCCCCACACACACAGTGACCCCCCCACACACACAGTGACCCCCCACACACACAGTGACCCCCCCCACACATACAGTGACCCCCACACACACAGTGACCCCCCCCACACACAGTGACCCCCCACACACAGTGACCCCCCACACACAGTGACCCCCCCTCACACACAGTGACCCCCCCACACACACAGTGACCCCCCCCACACACAGTGACCCCCCCACACACAGTGACCCCCCCCCTCACAGTGACCCCCCCACACACACAGTGACCCCCCACACACACAGTGACCCCCCCCACACACACAGTGACCCCCCCCCACACACAGTGACCCCCCCCACACAGTGACCCCCCCACACACACAGTGACCCCCCCCACACATACAGTGACCCCCCCCACACACAGTGACCCACACACACAGTGACCCCCCCACACACAGTGACCCCCACACACAGTGACCCCCCACACACACAGTGACCCCCCCCACACACAGTGACCCCCCCACACACAGTGACCCCCCCCACACACAGTGACCCCCCCCACACACAGTGACCCACACATACAGTGACCCCCCCACACATACAGTGACCCCCCCACACACAGTGACCCCCCCCCACACACAGTGACCCCCCCCACACATACAGTGACCCCCCCCACACACAGTGACCCCCCACACACACAGTGACCCCCCACACACAGTGACCCCCACACACACAGTGACCCCCCCCCACACACAGTGACCCCCCCCACACACAGTGACCCCCCACACATACAGTGACCCCCCCCACACACAGTGACCCCCCCACACACAGTGACCCCCCACACATACAGTGACCCCCCCACACACAGTGACCCCCCCACACACAGTGACCCCCCACACATACAGTGACCCCCCCCACACACAGTGACCCACACATACAGTGACCCCCCCCACACACAGTGACCCACACATACAGTGACCCCCCCCACACATACAGTGACACCCCCCACACACAGTGACCCCCCCACACACAGTGACCCCCCCACACACACACAGTGACCCCCCACACACAGTGACCCCCCCCACACACAGTGACCCCCCCACACACACAGTGACCCCCCACACACACAGTGACCCCCCCCACACACACAGTGACCCCCCCCACACACAGTGACCCCCTCACACACACAGTGACCCCACACACACAGTGACCCCCCCCCCACACACACAGTGACCCCCCCACACACAGTGACCCCCCCACACACAGTGACCCCCCACACATACGGTGACCCCCCCACACACAGTGACCCCCCCACACACAGTGACCCCCCCACACACAGTGACCCCCCCACACATACGGTGACCCCCCCACACACAGTGACCCCCCACACACAGTGACCCCCCCCACATACAGTGACCGCCCCCACACATACAGTGACCCCCCACACACACAGTGACCCCCCCCCACACACAGTGACCCCCCACACACAGTGACCCCCCCCACATACAGTGACCCCCCCCACACATACAGTGACCCCCCCCACACACAGTGACCCCCCCCACACACAGTGACCCCCCCCACACACAGTGACCCCCCCACATACAGTGACCCCCCCCACACACACAGTGACCCCCCCCCACACACAGTGACCCCCCACACATACAGTGACCCCCCCCACACACAGTGACCCACACATACAGTGACCCCCCCACACACACAGTGACCCCCCCCACATACAGTGACCCCCCCCACACACACAGTGACCCCCCCACACACACAGTGACCCCCCCACACACACAGTGACCCCCCCCACACACAGTGACCCCCCCACACACAGTGACCCCCCCACACACACAGTGACCCCCCCCCCACACACAGTGACCCCCCCCACACACAGTGACCCCCCCACACACACAGTGACCCCCCCCACACACAGTGACCCCCCCCACACACAGTGACCCCCCCCACACACACAGTGACCCCCCCCCACACACAGTGACCCCCCCCACACACAGTGACCCCCCCCACACACAGTGACCCCCCACACACAGTGACCCCCCCACACACAGTGACCCCCCCCCACACAGTGACCCCCCCCACACACAGTGACCCCCCCCCACACACAGTGACCCCCCCACACACAGTGACCCCCCCCACACACAGTGACCCCCACACACAGTGACCCCCCCCACACACACAGTGACCCCCCCCACACACACAGTGACCCCCCCCACACACACAGTGACCCCCCACACACACAGTGACCCCCCCCCCACACACAGTGACCCCCCCCACACACAGTGACCCCCCCCCACACAGTGACCCCCCCCCACACACAGTGACCCCCCCACACACAGTGACCCCCACACACAGTGACCCCCCCCACACACACAGTGACCCCCCCCCACACACACAGTGACCCCCCCCACACACAGTGACCCCCACACACAGTGACCCCCCCCACACACACAGTGACCCCCCCCCACACACACAGTGACCCCCCCCACACACAGTGACCCCCACACACAGTGACCCCCCCCACACACACAGTGACCCCCCACACACACAGTGACCCCCCCCACACACAGTGACCCCCCACACACACAGTGACCCCCCCCACACACACAGTGACCCCCCCCCACACAGTGACCCCCCCCCACACACAGTGACCCCCCCCACACACAGTGACCCCCACACACAGTGACCCCCCCCACACACACAGTGACCCCCCCCCACACACACAGTGACCCCCCACACACAGTGACCCCCCCACACACACAGTGACCCCCCACACACAGTGACCCCCCCACACACAGTGACCCCCCCCACACACACAGTGACCCCCACACACACAGTGACCCCCCCCACACACAGTGACCCCCCACACACAGTGACCCCCCCCCACACAGTGACCCCCCCCCACACACAGTGACCCCCCCACACACACAGTGACCCCCCCCCCACACACAGTGACCCCCCCCCCACACACAGTGACCCCCCCCCACACACAGTGACCCCCCCACACACACAGTGACCCCCCCCCACACACAGTGACCCCCCCCACACACACAGTGACCCCCCCCACACACAGTGACCCCCCCACACACAGTGACCCCCTCACACACACAGTGACCCCCCCACACACAGTGACCCCCACACACACAGTGACCCCCCCCACACACAGTGACCCCCCCCACACACAGTGACCCCCTCACACACACAGTGACCCCCACACACACAGTGACCCCCCACACACACAGTGACCCCCCCATACACACAGTGACCCCCACACACACACAGTGACCCCCCCCACACACAGTGACCCCCCCATACACACAGTGACCCCCCACACACACAGTGACCCCCCACACACACAGTGACCCCCCCATACACAGTGACCCCCCCCACACACAGTGACCCCCCACACAGTGACCCCCCCCACACACAGTGACCCCCCCACACACAGTGACCCCCCCACACACAGTGACCCCCCACACACACAGTGACCCCCCCACACACAGTGACCCCCCACACACACAGTGACCCCCCCCACACACAGTGACCCCCCCCACACACAGTGACCCCCCCCACACACACAGTGACCCCCCCCACACAGTGACCCCCCACACACAGTGACCCCCCACACACAGTGACCCCCCCACACACACAGTGACCCCCCCCACACACAGTGACCCCCCCCCACACACAGTGACCCCCCCACACACAGTGACCCCCCCCCACACACAGTGACCCCCCACACACACAGTGACCCCCCCCCACACACAGTGACCCCCCCACACACACAGTGACCCCCCCCACACACAGTGACCCCCCACACACACAGTGACCCCCCCCCCACACACAGTGACCTCACACACACACAGTGACCCCCCACACACACAGTGACCCCCCCCACACACAGTGACCCCCCCCACACACAGTGACCCCCCCCACACACAGTGACCCCCCCACACACACAGTGACCCCCCCCACACACAGTGACCCCCCCACACACACAGTGACCCCCCCCACACACAGTGACCCCCCCACACACACAGTGACCCCCCACACACAGTGACCCCCCCCCCACACACAGTGACCCCCCCCCACACAGTGACCCCCCCACACACAGTGACACCCCCCACACACACAGTGACCCCCCCCACACACAGTGACCCCCCCCACACACAGTGACCCCCCCCCACACAGTGACCCCCCCACACACAGTGACCCCCCCCACACACAGTGACCCCCCCCCACACAGTGACCCCCCCCACACACACAGTGACCCCCCACACACAGTGACCCCCCCCCACACACAGTGACCCCCCCCCACACAGTGACCCCCCCACACACACAGTGACCCCCCACACACAGTGACCCCCCCCCACACACAGTGACCCCCCCACACACACAGTGACCCCCCCACACACACAGTGACCCCCCCACACACACAGTGACCCCCCCCACATACAGTGACCCCCCCCCACACAGTGACCCCCCCACACACAGTGACCCCCCCCCCCACACAGTGACCCCCCCCCACACAGTGACCCCCCCCACACAGTGACCCCCCCCACACAGTGACCCCCCCCACACACAGTGACCCCCCCCACACACAGTGACCCCACACACACAGTGACCCCCCCTACACACACAGTGACCCCCCCCACACACACAGTGACCCCCCCCACACAGTGACCCCCCCCACACAGTGACCCCCCCCACACAGTGACCCCCCACACACAGTGACCCCCCCCCACACACAGTGACCCCCCCACACACAGTGACCCCCCCCCACACACAGTGACCCCCCACACACAGTGACCCCCCACACACACAGTGACCCCCCACACACAGTGACCCCCCCACACACAGTGACCCCCCCCCACACACAGTGACCCCCCCCACACACAGTGACCCCCCCACACACAGTGACCCCACACACACAGTGACCCCCCCCACACACAGTGACCCCCCCACACACAGTGACCCCCCCCACACACAGTGACCCCCCCACACACACAATGACCCCCCCCACACACAGTGACCCCCCCCACACACACAGTGACCCCCCCCACACAGTGACCCCCCCCACACACAGTGACCCCCCCCCACACAGTGACCCACACACACAATGACCCCCCCCCACACACAATGACCCCCCCCACACACAGTGACCCCCCCCACACACAGTGACCCCCCCCACACACACAGTGACCCCCCCACACACACACAGTGACCCCCACACACACAGTGACCCCCCCCACACACACACACAGTGACCCCCCAACACACACACAATGACCCCCCCCACACACAGTGACCCCCCACACACAATGACCCCCCCACACACACACAGTGACCCCCCACACACAGTGACCCCCCACACACAGTGACCCCCCCACACACAGTGACCCCCCCACACACAGTGACCCCCCCCACACACAGTGACCCCCCACACACAGTGACCCCCCCACACACAGTGACCCCCCACACACAGTGACCCCCCCACACACACAGTGACCCCCCCACACACAGTGACCCCCCACACACAGTGACCCCCCCACACACAGTGACCCCCCCACACACAGTGACCCCCCCCACACACAGTGACCCCCCACACACAGTGACCCCCCCACACACAGTGACCCCCCCCACACACAGTGACCCCCCCCCACACAGAGACCCCCCCCACACACAGTGACCCCCCCCACACACAGTGACCCCCCCACACACAGTGACCCCCCCACACACACAGTGACCCCCCCCACACACAGTGACCCCCCACACACACAGTGACCCCCCACACACACAGTGACCCCCCCACACACACAGTGACCCCCCCACACACAGTGACCCCCCCACACACAGTGACCCCCCACACACACAGTGACCCCTCACACACACAGTGACCCCCCCACACACAGTGACCCCCCACACACAGTGACCCCCCCACACACAGTGACCCCCCCCCACACACAGTGACCCCCCCCACACACAGTGACCCCCCCCACACACAGTGACCCCCCACACACAGTGACCCCCCACACACACAGTGACCCCTCACACACACAGTGACCCCCCACACACACAGTGACCCCCCCACACACAGTGACCCCTCACACACACAGTGACCCCCCCACACACAGTGACCCCCCCCACACACAGTGACCCCCCACACACACAGTGACCCCTCACACACACAGTGACCCCCCACACACACAGTGACCCCCCCACACACAGTGACCCCTCACACACACAGTGACCCCCCCACACACAGTGACCCCCCCCACACACAGTGACCCCCCACACACACAGTGACCCCCCACACACACAGTGACCCCCCCACACACAGTGACCCCCCCCACACACAGTGACCCCCCCCACACACAGTGACCCCCCACACACACAGTGACCCCCCACACACAGTGACCCCCCCACACAATGTGACCCCCCCACACACACAGTGACCCCCCCACACACAGTGACCCCCCCCACACACAGTGACCCCCCCCACACAATGTGACCCCCCCACACACACAGTGACCCCCCCCCACACACAGTGACCCCCCCACACACAGTGACCCCCCACACACAGTGACCCCCCCCACACACAGTGACCCCCCACACACAGTGACCCCCCCACACACACAGTGACCCCCCCCACACACAGTGACCCCCCCACACACACAGTGACCCCCCCACACACAGTGACCCCCCCCACACACAGTGACCCCCCACACACACAGTGACCCCCCACACACACAGTGACCCCCCCACACACAGTGACCCCCCCCACACACAGTGACCCCCCCACACACACAGTGACCCCCCCCACACACAGTGACCCCCCACACACACACAGTGACCCCCCCCACACACAGTGACCCCCCCACACACAGTGACCCCCCCACACACACAGTGACCCCCCCACACACAGTGACCCCCCCACACACACAGTGACCCCCCCACACACAGTGACCCCCCCACACACACAGTGACCCCCCCACACACACACAGTGACCCCCCCACACACAGTGACCCCCCCACACACACAGTGACCCCCCCACACACAGTGACCCCTCACACACACAGTGACCCCCCCCACACACAGTGACCCCCCCACACACAGTGACCCCCCTACACACACACACAGTGACCCCCCCACACACACACAGTGACCCCCACACACACACACAGTGACCCCCACACACACAGTGACCCCCACACACACACAGTGACCCCCCCACACACACAGAGACCCCCCCACACACACAGTGACCCCCCCACACACAGTGACCCCCACACACATAGTGACCCCCCACACACACAGTGACCCCCCCACACACACAGTGACCCCCCCACACACACAGTGACCCCACACACGACACTCACACTCACACTCTCACACACACACACTCTCACACACACACACACTCACACTCACACCCACACACACACTCACACTCACACGCACTCACACACACACACACACTCACACTCACACTCACACTCTCACACACACGCACTCTCAC
>NW_027252866.1:0-20233 GCF_044704955.1 Pristiophorus japonicus
CCCAACTCTGGGGGTGTCCATTCTCTTTCTCCCCCCCCCCCAACCCTGGGACTGTCCAGTCTCTTCCCCCCCAACCCTGGGAGTATCCATTCTCTTCCCCCTGCCGCCAACCCCGTGAGTGTCCATTCTCTTCCCCCCCCAACCCCGGGAGTGTCCATTCTCTTCCCCCCCAACCCCGGGAGTGTCCATTCTCTTCCCCCCCAACCCCGGGAGTGTCCATTCTCTTCCCCCCCCCCAACCCCGGGAGTGTCCAGTCTCTTCCCCCCCCCCCCCCAACCCCGGGAGTGTCCATTCTCTTCCCCCCCCCCCCCCAAACCCGTGAGTGTCCAGTCTCTTCCCCCCCAACCCCGGGAGTGTCCAGTCTCTTCCCCCCCCCCAACACCCGGGAGTGTCCATTCTCTTCCCCCCCCAACCCCGGGAGTGTCCATTCTCTTCCCCCCACCCCCCCCAAACCCGGGAGTGTCCATTCTCTTCCCCCCCCCCCCCAAACCCGGGAGTGTCCATTCTCTTCCCCCCCGATAACCCCGGGAGTGTCCATTCTCTTTCCCCCCCCAACCCCGGGAGTGTCCAGTCTCTTCTCCCCCCAACCCCGGGAGTGTCCAGTCTCTTCCCCCTGCCGCCAACCCCGGGAGTGTCCATTCTCTTCCCCCCCAACCCCGGGAGTGTCCATTCTCTTCCCCCCAAACCCCGGGAGTGTCCAGTCTCTTCCCCCTGCCGCCAACCCCGGGAGTGTCCATTCTCTTCCCCCGACAAACCCGGGAGTGTCCATTCTTCCCCCCCAATCCCGGCAGTGTCCAGTCTTCCCCCCCAACCCCGGGAGTGTCCAGTCTTCCCCCCCAACCCCGGGAGTGTCCAGTCTCTTTCCCCCCGCCCCCCATCCACCCAACTCCGGGAGTGTCTTGTCTCTTTTCCCCCCACCCAACCCCGGGAGTGTCCAGTCTCTTTCCCCCCCCCCACTCACCCAACCCCGTGAGTGTCCAGTTTCTTCCCCCCAACCCCGGGAGTGTCCAGTCTCTTCCCCCCCAACCCCGGGTGTGTCCATTCTCTTCCCCCCCCCAACCCCGGGAGTGTCCATTCTCTTCCCCCCCCCAACCCCGGGAGTGTCCATTCTCTTCTACCCCCCCCCCCCCCAACCCCGGGAGTGTCCAGTCTCTTTCCCCCCACCCCACCCACCCAACCCCGGGAGTGTCCATTCTCTTCCCCCCAACCCCGGGAGTGTCCATTCTCTTCCCCCACAACCCCGGGAGTGTCCATTCTCTTCCCCCCACCAACCCCGGGAGTGTCCAGTCTCTTCCCCCCCCCCCCAAACTCCGGGAGTGTCCAGTCTCTTTCCCCCGCCCCCCCCCCCCCAACCCTGGGTGTGTCCATTCTCTTCCCCCTCAACCCCGGGAGTGTCCATTCTCTTCCACCCCAACCCCGGGAGTGTCCATTCTCTTCCCCCCCCCCCAACCCCGGGAGTGTCCATTCTCTTCCCCCCCAACCCCGGGTGTGACCATTCTCTTCCCCCCCCCAACCCCGGGAGTGTCCATTCTCTTCCCCCCGCAACTCCGGGATTGTACATTCTCTTCCCCCCCAATCCCGGGAGTGTCCATTCTCTTCCCCCCCCCAACCCCGGGAGTGTCCATTTTCTTCCCTCCCCAACACCGCGAGTGTCCATTCTCTTCCCCCCCCAACCCTGGGAGTGTCCATTCTCTTCCCCCCCAACCCTGGGAGTGTCCATTCTCTTCCCCCCCCGAACCCCGGGAGTGTCCAGTCTTCCCCCCCAACCCCGGGAGTGTCCAGTCTCTTTCCCCCCCCCCACTCACCCAACCCCGTGAGTGTCCAGTTTCTTCCCCCCAACCCCGGGAGTGTCCAGTCTCTTCCCCCCCCAACCCCGGGAGTGTCCATTCTCTTCCCCCCCCAACCCCGGGAGTGTCCATTCTCTTCCCCCCCCAACCCCGGGAGTGTCCATTCTCTTCCCCCCCCAACCCCGGGAGTGTCCAGTCTTCCCCCCCAACCCCGGGAGTGTCCATTCTCTTCCCCCCCAACCCCGGGAGTGTCCATTCTCTTCCCCCCAAACCCCGGGAGTGTCCAGTCTCTTCCCCCTGCCGCCAACCCCGGGAGTGTCCATTCTCTTCCCCCGACAAACCCGGGAGTGTCCATTCTTCCCCCCCAATCCCGGCAGTGTCCAGTCTTCCCCCCCAACCCCGGGAGTGTCCAGTCTTCCCCCCCAACCCCGGGAGTGTCCAGTCTCTTTCCCCCCGCCCCCCATCCACCCAACTCCGGGAGTGTCTTGTCTCTTTTCCCCCCACCCAACCCCGGGAGTGTCCAGTCTCTTTCCCCCCCCCCACTCACCCAACCCCGTGAGTGTCCAGTTTCTTCCCCCCAACCCCGGGAGTGTCCAGTCTCTTCCCCCCCCAACCCCGGGTGTGTCCATTCTCTTCCCCCCCCCAACCCCGGGAGTGTCCATTCTCTTCCCCCCCCCAACCCCGGGAGTGTCCATTCTCTTCTACCCCCCCCCCCCAACCCCGGGAGTGTCCAGTCTCTTTCCCCCCACCCCACCCACCCAACCCCGGGAGTGTCCATTCTCTTCCCCCCAACCCCGGGAGTGTCCATTCTCTTCCCCCACAACCCCGGGAGTGTCCATTCTCTTCCCCCCACCAACCCCGGGAGTGTCCAGTCTCTTCCCCCCCCCCCCCCCAAACTCCGGGAGTGTCCAGTCTCTTTCCCCCGCCCCCCCCCCCCCCAACCCTGGGTGTGTCCATTCTCTTCCCCCTCAACCCCGGGAGTGTCCATTCTCTTCCACCCCAACCCCGGGAGTGTCCATTCTCTTCCCCCCCCCCCAACCCCGGGAGTGTCCATTCTCTTCCCCCCCAACCCCGGGTGTGACCATTCTCTTCCCCCCCCCAACCCCGGGAGTGTCCATTCTCTTCCCCCCGCAACTCCGGGATTGTACATTCTCTTCCCCCCCAATCCCGGGAGTGTCCATTCTCTTCCCCCCCCAACCCCGGGAGTGTCCATTTTCTTCCCTCCCCAACACCGCGAGTGTCCATTCTCTTCCCCCCCCAACCCTGGGAGTGTCCATTTTCTTCCCCCCCAACCCTGGGAGTGTCCATTCTCTTCCCCCCCGAACCCCGGGAGTGTCCAGTCTTCCCCCCCAACCCCGGGAGTGTCCAGTCTCTTTCCCCCCCCCACTCACCCAACCCCGTGAGTGTCCAGTTTCTTCCCCCCAACCCCGGGAGTGTCCAGTCTCTTCCCCCCCCAACCCCGGGAGTGTCCATTCTCTTCCCCCCCCAACCCCGGGAGTGTCCATTCTCTTCCCCCCCCAACCCCGGGAGTGTCCAGTCTTCCCCCCCAACCCCGGGAGTGTCCAGTCTCTTTCCCCCCACCCCACCCACCCAACCCCGGGAGTGTCCAGTCTCTTCCCCCCAACCACGGGAGTGTCCATTCTCTTCCCCCCCAATCCCGGGAGTGTCCATTCTCTTCCCCCCCAACCCCGGGAGTGTCCATTTTCTTCCCTCCCCAACCCCGCGAGTGTCCATTCTCTTCCCCCCCCCAACCCTGGGAGTGTCCAGTCTCTTCCCCCCCCAACCCTGGGAGTGTCCATTCTCTTCCCCCCCCAACCCCGGGAGTGTCCATTCTCTTCCCCCCCCCCCCCCAACCCCGGGAGTGTCCAGTCTCTTCCCCCCCCCAACCCCGGGAGTGTCCAGTCTCTTTCCCCCCCCCCCCCTCCCAACTCCGGGGGTGTCCATTCTCTTTCCCCCCCCCCCCCCCCAACCCCGGGAGTGTCGATTCTCTTCCCCCCCAACCCCGGGAGTGTCCAGTCTCTTCCCCCCCAACCCTGGGAGTATCCATTCTCTTCCCCCTGCCGCCAACCCCGTGAGTGTCCATCCTCTTCCCCCCCCAACCCCGGGAGTGTCCATTCTCTTCCCCCCCCCCCCCAACCCTGGGAGTGTCCAGTCTCTTTCCCCCCACCCTGGGAGTGTCCATTCTCTTCCCCCCCCAACCCTTGGAGTGTCCAGTCTCTTTCCCCCCCCAACCCCGGGAGTGTCCAGTCTCTTTCCCCCCCCCCCCCCCCTCCCAACTCTGGGGGTGTCCATTCTCTTTCTCCCCCCCCCCCCAACCCTGGGACTGTCCAGTCTCTTCCCCCCCAACCCTGGGAGTATCCATTCTCTTCCCCCTGCCGCCAACCCCGTGAGTGTCCATTCTCTTCCCCCCCCAACCCCGGGAGTGTCCATTCTCTTCCCCCCCAACCCCGGGAGTGTCCATTCTCTTCCCCCCCAACCCTGGGAGTGTCCATTCTCTTCCCCCCCCCCAACCCCGGGAGTGTCCAGTCTCTTCCCCCCCCCCCCCAACCCCGGGAGTGTCCATTCTCTTCCCCCCCCCCCCCCAAACCCGTGAGTGTCCAGTCTCTTCCCCCCCAACCCCGGGAGTGTCCAGTCTCTTCCCCCCCCCCAACACCCGGGAGTGTCCATTCTCTTCCCCCCCCAACCCCGGGAGTGTCCATTCTCTTCCCCCCACCCCCCCCAAACCCGGGAGTGTCCATTCTCTTCCCCCCCCCCCCCAAACCCGGGAGTGTCCATTCTCTTCCCCCCCGATAACCCCGGGAGTGTCCATTCTCTTTCCCCCCCCAACCCCGGGAGTGTCCAGTCTCTTCTCCCCCCAACCCCGGGAGTGTCCAGTCTCTTCCCCCTGCCGCCAACCCCGGGAGTGTCCATTCTCTTCCCCCCCAACCCCGGGAGTGTCCATTCTCTTCCCCCCAAACCCCGGGAGTGTCCAGTCTCTTCCCCCTGCCGCCAACCCCGGGAGTGTCCATTCTCTTCCCCCGACAAACCCGGGAGTGTCCATTCTTCCCCCCCAATCCCGGCAGTGTCCAGTCTTCCCCCCCAACCCCGGGAGTGTCCAGTCTTCCCCCCCAACCCCGGGAGTGTCCAGTCTCTTTCCCCCCGCCCCCCATCCACCCAACTCCGGGAGTGTCTTGTCTCTTTTCCCCCCACCCAACCCCGGGAGTGTCCAGTCTCTTTCCCCCCCCCCACTCACCCAACCCCGTGAGTGTCCAGTTTCTTCCCCCCAACCCCGGGAGTGTCCAGTCTCTTCCCCCCCAACCCCGGGTGTGTCCATTCTCTTCCCCCCCCCAACCCCGGGAGTGTCCATTCTCTTCCCCCCCCCAACCCCGGGAGTGTCCATTCTCTTCTACCCCCCCCCCCCCAACCCCGGGAGTGTCCAGTCTCTTTCCCCCCACCCCACCCACCCAACCCCGGGAGTGTCCATTCTCTTCCCCCCAACCCCGGGAGTGTCCATTCTCTTCCCCCACAACCCCGGGAGTGTCCATTCTCTTCCCCCCACCAACCCCGGGAGTGTCCAGTCTCTTCCCCCCCCCCCCAAACTCCGGGAGTGTCCAGTCTCTTTCCCCCGCCCCCCCCCCCCCAACCCTGGGTGTGTCCATTCTCTTCCCCCTCAACCCCGGGAGTGTCCATTCTCTTCCACCCCAACCCCGGGAGTGTCCATTCTCTTCCCCCCCCCCCCAACCCCGGGAGTGTCCATTCTCTTCCCCCCCAACCCCGGGTGTGACCATTCTCTTCCCCCCCCCAACCCCGGGAGTGTCCATTCTCTTCCCCCCGCAACTCCGGGATTGTACATTCTCTTCCCCCCCAATCCCGGGAGTGTCCATTCTCTTCCCCCCCCCCAACCCCGGGAGTGTCCATTTTCTTCCCTCCCCAACACCGCGAGTGTCCATTCTCTTCCCCCCCCAACCCTGGGAGTGTCCATTCTCTTCCCCCCCAACCCTGGGAGTGTCCATTCTCTTCCCCCCCGAACCCCGGGAGTGTCCAGTCTTCCCCCCCAACCCCGGGAGTGTCCAGTCTCTTTCCCCCCCCCCACTCACCCAACCCCGTGAGTGTCCAGTTTCTTCCCCCCAACCCCGGGAGTGTCCAGTCTCTTCCCCCCCCAACCCCGGGAGTGTCCATTCTCTTCCCCCCCCAACCCCGGGAGTGTCCATTCTCTTCCCCCCCCAACCCCGGGAGTGTCCATTCTCTTCCCCCCCCAACCCCGGGAGTGTCCAGTCTTCCCCCCCAACCCCGGGAGTGTCCATTCTCTTCCCCCCCAACCCCGGGAGTGTCCATTCTCTTCCCCCCAAACCCCGGGAGTGTCCAGTCTCTTCCCCCTGCCGCCAACCCCGGGAGTGTCCATTCTCTTCCCCCGACAAACCCGGGAGTGTCCATTCTTCCCCCCCAATCCCGGCAGTGTCCAGTCTTCCCCCCCAACCCCGGGAGTGTCCAGTCTTCCCCCCCAACCCCGGGAGTGTCCAGTCTCTTTCCCCCCGCCCCCCATCCACCCAACTCCGGGAGTGTCTTGTCTCTTTTCCCCCCACCCAACCCCGGGAGTGTCCAGTCTCTTTCCCCCCCCCCACTCACCCAACCCCGTGAGTGTCCAGTTTCTTCCCCCCAACCCCGGGAGTGTCCAGTCTCTTCCCCCCCCAACCCCGGGTGTGTCCATTCTCTTCCCCCCCCCAACCCCGGGAGTGTCCATTCTCTTCCCCCCCCCAACCCCGGGAGTGTCCATTCTCTTCTACCCCCCCCCCCCAACCCCGGGAGTGTCCAGTCTCTTTCCCCCCACCCCACCCACCCAACCCCGGGAGTGTCCATTCTCTTCCCCCCAACCCCGGGAGTGTCCATTCTCTTCCCCCACAACCCCGGGAGTGTCCATTCTCTTCCCCCCACCAACCCCGGGAGTGTCCAGTCTCTTCCCCCCCCCCCCCCCAAACTCCGGGAGTGTCCAGTCTCTTTCCCCCGCCCCCCCCCCCCCCAACCCTGGGTGTGTCCATTCTCTTCCCCCTCAACCCCGGGAGTGTCCATTCTCTTCCACCCCAACCCCGGGAGTGTCCATTCTCTTCCCCCCCCCCCAACCCCGGGAGTGTCCATTCTCTTCCCCCCCAACCCCGGGTGTGACCATTCTCTTCCCCCCCCCAACCCCGGGAGTGTCCATTCTCTTCCCCCCGCAACTCCGGGATTGTACATTCTCTTCCCCCCCAATCCCGGGAGTGTCCATTCTCTTCCCCCCCCAACCCCGGGAGTGTCCATTTTCTTCCCTCCCCAACACCGCGAGTGTCCATTCTCTTCCCCCCCCAACCCTGGGAGTGTCCATTTTCTTCCCCCCCAACCCTGGGAGTGTCCATTCTCTTCCCCCCCGAACCCCGGGAGTGTCCAGTCTTCCCCCCCAACCCCGGGAGTGTCCAGTCTCTTTCCCCCCCCCACTCACCCAACCCCGTGAGTGTCCAGTTTCTTCCCCCCAACCCCGGGAGTGTCCAGTCTCTTCCCCCCCCAACCCCGGGAGTGTCCATTCTCTTCCCCCCCCAACCCCGGGAGTGTCCATTCTCTTCCCCCCCCAACCCCGGGAGTGTCCAGTCTTCCCCCCCAACCCCGGGAGTGTCCAGTCTCTTTCCCCCCACCCCACCCACCCAACCCCGGGAGTGTCCAGTCTCTTCCCCCCAACCACGGGAGTGTCCATTCTCTTCCCCCCCAATCCCGGGAGTGTCCATTCTCTTCCCCCCCAACCCCGGGAGTGTCCATTTTCTTCCCTCCCCAACCCCGCGAGTGTCCATTCTCTTCCCCCCCCCAACCCTGGGAGTGTCCAGTCTCTTCCCCCCCCAACCCTGGGAGTGTCCATTCTCTTCCCCCCCCAACCCCGGGAGTGTCCATTCTCTTCCCCCCCCCCCCCAACCCCGGGAGTGTCCAGTCTCTTCCCCCCCCCAACCCCGGGAGTGTCCAGTCTCTTTCCCCCCCCCCCCCTCCCAACTCCGGGGGTGTCCATTCTCTTTCCCCCCCCCCCCCCCAACCCCGGGAGTGTCGATTCTCTTCCCCCCCAACCCCGGGAGTGTCCAGTCTCTTCCCCCCCAACCCTGGGAGTATCCATTCTCTTCCCCCTGCCGCCAACCCCGTGAGTGTCCATCCTCTTCCCCCCCCAACCCCGGGAGTGTCCATTCTCTTCCCCCCCCCAACCCCGGGAGTGTCCATTCTCTTCCCCCCCCAACCCCGGGAGTGTCCAGTCTCTTCCCCCAACCCCGGGAGTGTCCATTCTCTTCCCCCCCCCCCCCCAAACCCGTGAGTGTCCAGTCTCTTCCCCCCCAACCCCGGGAGTGTCCAGTCTCTTCCCCCCCCCAACACCCGGGAGTGTCCATTCTCTTCCCCCCCAACCCCGGGAGTGTCCATTCTCTTCCCCCCACCCCCCCCAAACCCGGGAGTGTCCATTCTCTTCCCCCCCCAACCCCGGGAGTGTCCAGTCTCTTCCCCCTGCCGCCAACCCCGGGAGTGTCCATTCTCTTCCCCCCCCAACCCCGGGAGTGTCCATTCTCTTCCCCCCAAACCCCGGGAGTGTCCAGTCTCTTCCCCCTGCCGCCAACCCCGGGAGTGTCCATTCTTCCCCCCCAATCCCGGCAGTGTCCAGTCTTCCCCCCCAACCCCGGGAGTGTCCAGTCTTCCCCCCCCAACCCCGGGAGTGTCCAGTCTCTTTCCCCCCGCCCCCCATCCACCCAACCCCGGGAGTGTCCAGTCTCTTTTCCCCCCACCCAACCCTGGGAGTGTCCAGTCTCTTTTCCCCCCCCCCACTCACCCAACCCCGTGAGTGTCCAGTTTCTTCCCCCCAACCCCGGGAATGTCCAGTCTCTTCCCACCCCAACCCCGGGTGTGTCCATTCTCTTCCCCCCCCCCCCAACCCCGGGAGTGTCCATTCTCTTCTCCCACCCCCCCCCCCCAACCCCGGGAGTGTCCAGTCTTCCCCCCCCAACCCCGGGAGTGTCCAGTCTCTTTCCCCCCACCCCACCCACCCAACCCCGGGAGTGTCCAGTCTCTTCCCCCCAACCCCGGGAGTGTCCATTCTCTTCCCCCACAACCCCCCCCCCAACCCTGGGTGTGTCCATTCTCTTCCCCCTCAACCCTGGGAGTGTCCATTCTCTTCCACCCCAACCCCGGGAGTGTCCATTCTCTTTCCCCCCCCCCAACCCCGGGAGTGTCCATTCTCTTCCCCCCCAACCCCGGGTGTGTCCATTCTCTTCCCCCCCCCCAACCCCGGGAGTGTCCATTCTCTTCCCCCCGCAACTCCGGGATTGTACATTCTCTTCCCCCCCAATCCCGGGAGTGTCCATTCTCTTCCCCCCCAACCCCGGGAGTGTCGATTCTCTTCTCCCTGCCGCCAACCCCGGGAGTGTCCAGTCTCTTCCCCCCCAACCCCGGGAGTGTCCATTCTCTTCCCCCCCAACCCAGGAAGTGTCCAGTCTCTTCCCCCCCCAACCCCGGGCGTGTCCATTCTCTTCCCCCCCAACCCCGGGTGTGTCCATTCTCTTCCCCCCCCCCAACCCCGGGAGTGTCCATTCTCTTCCCCCCACAACTCCGGAATTGTACATTCTCTTCCCCCCCAATCCCGGGAGTGTCCATTCTCTTCCCCCCCAACCGCGGGAGTGTCCATTTTCTTCCCTCCCCAACCCCGCGAGTGTCCATTCTCTTCCCCCCCCAACACTGGGAGTGTCCATTCTCTTCCCCCCCCAACCCCGGGAGTGTCCATTCTCTTCCCCCTCAACCCTGGGAGTGTCCAGTCTCTTCCCCCCCAACCCCGGGAGTGTCCATTCTCTTCCCCCCCCCCCCCGCCAACCCCGGGTGTGTCCAGTCTCTTCCCCCCCAACCCCGGGAGTGTCCAGTCTCTTCCCCCCCAACCCCGGGAGTGTCCAGTCTCTTCCCCCCCAACCCCGGGAGTGTCGATTCTCTTCTCCCTGCCGCCAACCCCGGGAGTGTCCAGTCTCTTCCCCCCCAACCCCGGGAGTGTCCATTCTCTTCCCCCCCAACCCAGGAAGTGTCCAGTCTCTTCCCCCTCCAACCCCGGGAGTTTCCATTCTCTTCCCCCCCCAACCCCGGGCGTGTCCATTCTCTTCCCCCCCAACCCCGGGCGTGTCCATTCTCTTCCCCCCCCAACCCCGGGAGTGGCCAGTCTCTTCCCCCCCCCCTCCCCCAACCCCGGGAGTGTCCATTCTGTTCCCCCCCCCCCAAACCCGTGAGTGTCCAGTCTCTTCCCCCCCAACCCCGGGAGTGTCCATTCTCTTCCCCCCCCAACCCCGGGAGTGTCCATTCTCTCCCCCCCCCCCCCCCAACCCCGGGAGTGTCCATTCTCTTCCCCCCCCAACCCCGGGAGTGTCCAGTCTCTTCCCCCTGCTGCCAACCCCGGGAGTGTCCATTCTCTTCCCCCCCAATCCCGGGAGTGTCCATTCTCTTCCCCCCCAACCCCGGGAGTGTCCATTTTCTTCCCTCCCCAACCCCGCGAGTGTCCATTCTCTTCCCCCCCCCCAACCCTGGGAGTGTCCATTCTCTTCCCCCGCAACCCTGGGAGTGTCCATTCTCTTCCCCCCCAACCCTGGGAGTGTCCAGTTTCTTCCCCTCCCAACCCTGGGAGTGTCCAGTTTCTTCCCCCCCCAACCCTGGGAGTGTCCATTCTCTTCCCCCCCAACCCCGCGAGTGTCCATTCTCTTCCCCCTCAACCCTGGGAGTGTCCAGTCTCTTCCCCCCCAACCCCGGGAGTGTCCATTCTCTTTCCCCCCCCCCCCGCCAACCCCGGGTGTGTCCAGTCTCTTCCCCCCCCAACCCCGGGAGTGTCCAGTCTCTTCCCCCCCAACACCGGGAGTGTCCAGTCTCTTCCCCCCCAACCCCGGGAGTGTCGATTCTCTTCTCCCTGCCGCCAACCCCGGGAGTGTCCAGTCTCTTCCCCCCCAACCCCGGGAGTGTACATTCTCTTCCCCCCCAACCCAGGAAGTGTCCAGTCTCTTCCCCCCCCAACCCCGGGAGTTTCCATTCTCTTCCCCCCCCAACCCCGGGCGTGTCCATTCTCTTCCCCCCCAACCCCGGGCGTGTCCATTCTCTTCCCCCCCCCCAACCCCGGGAGTGGCCAGTCTCTTCCCCCCCCCCCTCCCCCAACCCCGGGAGTGTCCATTCTGTTCCCCCCCCCCCAAACCCGTGAGTGTCCAGTCTCTTCCCCCCCAACCCCGGGAGTGTCCATTCTCTTCCCCCCCCAACCCCGGGAGTGTCCATTCTCTCCCCCCCCCCCCCAACCCCGGGAGTGTCCATTCTCTTCCCCCCCCAACCCCGGGAGTGTCCAGTCTCTTCCCCCTGCTGCCAACCCCGGGAGTGTCCATTCTATTCACCCCCAACCCCGGGAGTGTCCATTCTCTTCCCCCCACAACCCCGGGAGTGTCCAGTCTCTACCCCCCCCCCCAACCCCGGGAGTGTCCATTCTTTTCCCCCCCAACCCCGGGAGTGTCCAGTCTCTCCAACCACCCCCCCCCTCAACCCCGGGAGTGTCCATTCTCTTTCCCCCCCCAACCCCGGGAATGTCCAGTCTCTTCTCCCCCCAACCCCGGGAGTGTCCAGTCTCTTCCCCCTGCCGCCAACCCCGGGAGTGTCCATTCTCTTCCCCCCCAACCCCGGGAGTGTCCATTCTCTTCCCCCCAAACCCCGGGAGTGTCCAGTCTCTTCCCCCTGCCGCCAACCCCGGGAGTGTCCATTCTCTTCCCCCGACAACTCCGGGAGTGTCCATTCTTCCCCCCCAATCCCGGCAGTGTCCAGTCTTCCCCCCCAACCCCGGGAGTGTCCAGTCTTCCCCCCCCAACCCCGGGAGTGTCCAGTCTCTTTCCCCCCGCCCCCCATCCACCCAACCCCGGGAGTGTCCAGTCTCTTTTCCCCCCACCCAACCCCGGGAGTGTCCAGTCTCTTTCCCCCCCCCCCACTCACCCAACCCCGTGAGTGTCCAGTTTCTTCCCCCCAACCCCGGGAGTGTCCAGTCTCTTCCCCCCCCAATCCCGGGTGTGTCCATTCTCTTCCCCCCCCCCCCAACCCCGGGAGTGTCCAGTCTCTTCCCCCCCCCCCCCCCAACTCCGGGAGTGTCCATTCTCTTTCCCCCCCCCCAACCCTAGGTGTGTCCATTCTCTTCCCCCTCAACCCCGGGAGTGTCCATTCTCTTCCACCCCAACCCCGGGAGTGTACATTCTCTTCCCCGCCCAACCCCGGGAGTGTCCATTCTCTTCCCCCCCCAACTCCGGGATTGACAATTCTCTTCCCCCCCCAACCCCGAGAGTGTCCATTCTCTTTCCCCCCCCCCCCCAAACCCGTGAGTGTCCAGTCTCTTCCCCCCCCAAACCCGGGAGTGTCCATTCTCTTCCCACCCAACCCCGGGAGTGTCCATTCTCTTCCCCCCCCAACCCCGGGAGTGTCCATTCTCTTCCCCCTCAACTCCGGAAGTGTCCAGTCTCTTCCCCCTGCCGCCAACCCCGGGAGTGTCCAGTCTCTTCTCCCCTTAACCCCGGGACTGTCCAGTCTCTTCCCCCTGCCGCCAACCCCGGGAGTGTTCATTCTCTTCCCCCCCCCCAACCTCGGGAGTGTCCATTCTCTTCCCCCCCAACCCCGGAAGTGTCCATTTTCTTCCCCCCCAACCCCGGAAGTGTCCATTTTCTTCCCCCCTAGCCGCGGGAGTGTCCATTCTCTCCCCCCCCCCCCCCCCCCAACCCCGGGAGTGTCCATTCTCTGCCCTCCCCAACCCCGGGAGTGTCCATTCTCCCCCCCCCCAACCCCGGGAGAGTCCATTCTCTTCCCCCCCCCAACCCCGGGAGCGTCCAGTCTCTCCGCCTCCAACCCCGGGAGTGTCCATTCTCTCCCCCCCCTCAATCCCGGGAGTGTCCAGTCTCTTCGCCCCCCCCCCCCCCGCCAACCCCGGGAGTGTCCATTCTCTCACCCCCCCCCCCCCCCAACCACGGGAGTGTCCATTCCCCCCCCCCCCCCCAACCCCGGGAGCATCCAGTCTCTTTCCCCCCCCCCCCCCCAACCCCGGGAGCGTCCAGTCTTCTCCCCCCAACCCCGGGATTGTCCATTCTCTTCCCCCCCCAACCCCGGGAGTGTCCATTCTCTTCCCCCCCAACCCCGGGAGTGTCCATTCTCTTCCCCCCCAACCCCGGGAGTGTCCATTCTCTTCCCCCCCAACCCCGGGAGTGTCCATTCTCTCCCCCCCCCCCTCCCCCAACCCCGGGAGTGTCCAGTCTCTCCCCCACCCCCCCCAACCCCGGGAGTGTCCATTCTCTCCCCCCCCAACCCCGGGAGTGTCCAGTCTCTTTCCCCCAACCCCGGGAGTGTCCAGTCTCTTCCCCCCCCAACCCCGGGAGTGTCCAGTCTTCGCTCCCCCCAACCCCGGGAGTGTCCATTCTCTCCCCCTCGCCAACCCGGGAGTGTCCATTCTCTTCCCCCCCCAACCCCGGGAGTGTCCATTCTCTTCCCCCCCAACCCCGGGAGTGTCCAGTCTCTTCTCCCCCCAACCCCGGGAGTGTCCAGTCTCTTCCCCCTGCCGCCAACCCCGGGAATGTCCATTCTCTTCCCCCGACAACCCCGGGAGTGTCCATTCTTCCCCCCCAATCCCGGCAGTGTCCAGTCTCCCCCCCAACCCCGGGAGTGTCCAGTCTTCCCCCCCCAACCCCGGCAGTGTCCAGTCTCCCCCTCCAACCCCGGGAGTGTCCATTCTCTCCCCCCCCACCCCCCCTCAACCCCAGGAGTGTCCAGTCTCTTTCCCCCCACCCCCCACCCACCCAACCCCGGGAGTGTCCAGTCTCTTCCCCCCCAACCCTGGAGTGTCCATTCTCTTCCCCCCCAACCCTGGGAGTGTAGAGTTTCTTCCCCCCACAACCCTGGGAGTGTCCAGTTTCTTCCCCCCCCAACCCTGGGAGTGTCCATTCTCTTCCCCCCCCAACCCCGGGAGTGTCCATTCTCTTCCCCCCTGCCAAACCTGGGAGTGTCCATTCTCTTCCCCCCCCAACCCCGGGAGTGTCCATTCTCTTCCCCCCCCAACCCTGGGAGTGTCCATTCTCTTCCCACCCAACCCTGGGCTTGTCCATTCTCTTCCCACCCAACCCTGGGAGTGTCCATTCTCTTCCCCCCCCAACCCCGGGAGTGTCCATTCTCTTCCCCCCCAATCCCGGGAGTGTCCATTCTCTCACACCCCCCCCCCCCCCCCACAACCCCGGGCGTGTCCAGTCTCTTCCCCCCCCCCCACAACCCCGGGAGTGTCCATTCTCTCCCCCCCCCCCCCCCCCCCCCCCAACCCCGGGAGTGTCCATTCTCTTCCCCCCCCCCCCCCCCATCCCCGGGAGTGTCCATTCTCTCCCCCCCCAACCCCGGGAGTGTCCATTCTCTCCCCCCCCAACCCCGGGAGAGTCCAGTCTCTCCCCCCTCAATCCCGGGAGTGTCCAGTCTCTTTCCCCCCCCCCCCCCCCCCCACCAACCCCGGGAGTGTCCATTCTCTTCCCCTCACAACCCCGGGAGTGTTCAGTCTCTTCCCCCCCCCCCCCCCCAACCCCAGGAGTGTCCATTCTCTTCCCCCCCCCAACCCCGGGAGTGTTCAGTCTCTTCCCCCCCCCCCCAACCCCGGGAGTGTCCAGTCTCTTCCCCCCCCCCCCCCCCCCCCCAACCCCGGGAGTGTCCAGTCTCTTCCCCCCCCCCCCCCCACCAACCCCGGGAGTGTCCATTCTCTCCCCCCCCCCCCGCCAACTCCTGGAGTATCCATTCTCTCCCCCCCCCAACCCCGGGAGTGTCCATTCTCTCCCCCCCAACCCCGGGAGTGTCCATTCTCTTCCCCCCTAACCCCGGGAGTGTCCATTCTCTCCCCCCCCTCCCCAACCCCGGGAGTGTCCAGTCTATCACCCCCCCCCCCCCCAACCCCGGGAGTATCCAGTCCCTCCCCCCCCCCCCCCCCCCCCAACCCCGGGAGTGTCCATTCTCATCCCCCCCCAACCCCGGGAGTGTCCAGTCTTCCCCCCCAACCCCAGGAGTGTCCATTCTCATCCCCCCCCAACCCCGGGAGTGTCCATTCTCTTCCCCCCCAACCCCGGGAGTGTCCATTCTCTCCCCCCCCCCCCCCCCCACAACTGCGGGCGTGTCAAGTCTCTTCCCCCCTCCCCACAACCCCGAGAGTGTCCATTCTCCCCCCCCCCCCCCCCCCCCAACCCCTGGAGAGTCCATTCTCTTCCCCCCCCCCCAACCCCGGGAGCGTCCAGTCTCTCCCCCCCCCAACCCCGGGAGCGTCCAGTCTCTCCGCCCCCAACCCCGGGAGTGTCCATTCTCTCCCCCCCCCCTCAATCCCGGGAGTGTCCAGTCTCTTCCCCCCCCGCCAACCCCGGGAGTGTCCATTCTCTCCCCCCCCAACCCCGGGAGTGTCCATTCTCTTCCCCCCCAACCCCGGGAGTGTCCATTCTCTTCCCCCCCAACCCAGGGAGTGTCCATTCTCTCCCCCCCCCCCCCCCCCCCAACCCCGGGAGTGTCCAGTCTCTCCCCCACCCCCCCCAACCCCGGGAGTGTCCATTCTCTCCCCCCCCAACCCCGGGAGTGTCCAGTCTCTTTCCCCCAACCCCGGGAGTGTCCAGTCTCTTCCCCCCCCAACCCCGGGAGTGTCCAGTCTTCCCCCCCCCCCAACCCCGGGAGTGTCCATTCTCTCCCCCCCGCCAACCCGGGAGTGTCCATTCTCTTCCCCCCCAACCCCGGGAGTGTCCATTCTCTTACCCCCCAACCCCGGGAGTGTCCATTCTCTCTCCCCCCACCCCCCCAACCCCGGAAGTGTCCATTTTCTTCCCCCCTAACCGCGGGAGTGTCCATTCTCTCCCCCCCCCCCCCCCCACAACTGCGGGCGTGTCAAGTCTCTTTCCCCCTCCCCACAACCCCGAGAGTGTCCATTCTATTCCCCCCCCTCCCCCCCCCCCCAACCCCGGGAGTGTCCATTCTCTCCCCCCCCCCCCCCCCCCCCCAACCCCGGGAGTGTCCATTCTCTGCCCTCCCCAACCCCGGGAGTGTCCATTCTCCCCCCCCCAACCCCGGGAGAGTCCATTCTCTCCCCCCCCCCAACCCCGGGAGCGTCCAGTCTCTCCGCCTCCAACCCCGGGAGTGTCCATTCTCTCCCCCCCCCTCAATCCCGGGAGTGTCCAGTCTCTTCCCCCCCCCCCCGCCAACCCCGGGAGTGTCCATTCTCTCCCCCCCCCAACCCCGGGAGTGTCCATTCTCTTCCCCCCTGCCAAACCTGGGAGTGTCCATTCTCTTCCCCCCCCAACCCCGGGAGTGTCCATTCTCTTCCCCCCCCAACCCTGGGAGTGTCCATTCTCTTCCCACCCAACCCTGGGCTTGTCCATTCTCTTCCCACCCAACCCTGGGAGTGTCCATTCTCTTCCCCCCCCAACCCCGGGAGTGTCCATTCTCTTCCCCCCCAATCCCGGGAGTGTCCATTCTCTCACACCCCCCCCCCCCCCCCACAACCCCGGGCGTGTCCAGTCTCTTCCCCCCCCCCCACAACCCCGGGAGTGTCCATTCTCTCCCCCCCCCCCCCCCCCCCCCAACCCCGGGAGTGTCCATTCTCTTCCCCCCCCCCCCCCCCCATCCCCGGGAGTGTCCATTCTCTCCCCCCCCAACCCCGGGAGTGTCCATTCTCTCCCCCCCCAACCCCGGGAGAGTCCAGTCTCTCCCCCCTCAATCCCGGGAGTGTCCAGTCTCTTTCCCCCCCCCCCCCCCCCCACCAACCCCGGGAGTGTCCATTCTCTTCCCCTCACAACCCCGGGAGTGTCCAGTCTCTTCCCCCCCCCCCCCCCACCAACCCCGGGAGTGTCCATTCTCTCCCCCCCCCCCCGCCAACTCCTGGAGTATCCATTCTCTCCCCCCCCCAACCCCGGGAGTGTCCATTCTCTCCCCCCCAACCCCGGGAGTGTCCATTCTCTTCCCCCCTAACCCCGGGAGTGTCCATTCTCTCCCCCCCCTCCCCAACCCCGGGAGTGTCCAGTCTATCACCCCCCCCCCCCCCAACCCCGGGAGTATCCAGTCCCTCCCCCCCCCCCCCCCCCCCCAACCCCGGGAGTGTCCATTCTCATCCCCCCCCAACCCCGGGAGTGTCCAGTCTTCCCCCCCAACCCCAGGAGTGTCCATTCTCATCCCCCCCCAACCCCGGGAGTGTCCATTCTCTTCCCCCCCAACCCCGGGAGTGTCCATTCTCTCCCCCCCCCCCCCCCCCACAACTGCGGGCGTGTCAAGTCTCTTCCCCCCTCCCCACAACCCCGAGAGTGTCCATTCTCCCCCCCCCCCCCCCCCCCCCAACCCCTGGAGAGTCCATTCTCTTCCCCCCCCCCCAACCCCGGGAGCGTCCAGTCTCTCCCCCCCCCAACCCCGGGAGCGTCCAGTCTCTCCGCCCCCAACCCCGGGAGTGTCCATTCTCTCCCCCCCCCCTCAATCCCGGGAGTGTCCAGTCTCTTCCCCCCCCCGCCAACCCCGGGAGTGTCCATTCTCTCCCCCCCCAACCCCGGGAGTGTCCATTCTCTTCCCCCCCAACCCCGGGAGTGTCCATTCTCTTCCCCCCCAACCCAGGGAGTGTCCATTCTCTCCCCCCCCCCCCCCCCCCAACCCCGGGAGTGTCCAGTCTCTCCCCCACCCCCCCCAACCCCGGGAGTGTCCATTCTCTCCCCCCCCAACCCCGGGAGTGTCCAGTCTCTTTCCCCCAACCCCGGGAGTGTCCAGTCTCTTCCCCCCCCAACCCCGGGAGTGTCCAGTCTTCCCCCCCCCCCAACCCCGGGAGTGTCCATTCTCTCCCCCCCGCCAACCCGGGAGTGTCCATTCTCTTCCCCCCCAACCCCGGGAGTGTCCATTCTCTTACCCCCCAACCCCGGGAGTGTCCATTCTCTCTCCCCCCACCCCCCCAACCCCGGAAGTGTCCATTTTCTTCCCCCCTAACCGCGGGAGTGTCCATTCTCTCCCCCCCCCCCCCCCCACAACTGCGGGCGTGTCAAGTCTCTTTCCCCCTCCCCACAACCCCGAGAGTGTCCATTCTATTCCCCCCCCTCCCCCCCCCCCCAACCCCGGGAGTGTCCATTCTCTCCCCCCCCCCCCCCCCCCCCCAACCCCGGGAGTGTCCATTCTCTGCCCTCCCCAACCCCGGGAGTGTCCATTCTCCCCCCCCCAACCCCGGGAGAGTCCATTCTCTCCCCCCCCCCAACCCCGGGAGCGTCCAGTCTCTCCGCCTCCAACCCCGGGAGTGTCCATTCTCTCCCCCCCCTCAATCCCGGGAGTGTCCAGTCTCTTCCCCCCCCCCCCGCCAACCCCGGGAGTGTCCATTCTCTCCCCCCCCCCCCCCCCCAACCACGGGAGTGTCCATTCCCCCCCCCCCCAACCCCGGGAGCATCCAGTCTCTTCCCCCCCCCCCCCCCCCAACCCCGGGAGCGTCCAGTCTTCTCCCCCTAACCCCGGGATTGTCCATTCTCTTCCCCCCCCAACCCCGGGAGTGTCCATTCTCTTCCCCCCCAACCCCGGGAGTGTCCATTCTCTTCCCCCCCAACCCCGGGAGTGTCCATTCTCTTCCCCCCCAACCCCGGGAGTGTCCATTCTCTCCCCCCCCCCCCCCCCCCCAACCCCGGGAGTGTCCAGTCTCTCCCCCACCCCCCCCAACCCCGGGAGTGTCCAGTCTCTTCCCCCAACCCCGGGAGTGTCCAGTCTCTTCCCCCTGCCGCCAACCCCGGGAATGTCCATTCTCTTCCCCCGACAACCCCGGGAGTGTCCATTCTTCCCCCCCAATCCCGGCAGTGTCCAGTCTCCCCCCCCAACCCCGGGAGTGTCCAGTCTTCCCCCCCAACCCCGGGAGTGTCCAGTCTCTTCCCCCCCAACCCTGGAGTGTCCATTCTCTTCCCCCCCAACCCTGGGAGTGTAGAGTTTCTTCCCCCACAACCCTGGGAGTGTCCAGTTTCTTCCCCCCCCAACCCTGGGAGTGTCCATTCTCTTCCCCCCCCAACCCCGGGAGTGTCCATTCTCTTCCCCCCTGCCAAACCTGGGAGTGTCCATTCTCTTCCCCCCCCAACCCCGGGAGTGTCCATTCTCTTCCCCCCCAACCCTGGGAGTGTCCATTCTCTTCCCACCCAACCCTGGGCTTGTCCATTCTCTTCCCACCCAACCCTGGGAGTGTCCATTCTCTTCCCCCCCCAACCCCGGGAGTGTCCATTCTCTTCCCCCCCAATCCCGGGAGTGTCCATTCTCTCACACCCCCCCCCCCCCCCCCCCCACAACCCCGGGCGTGTCCAGTCTCTTCCCCCCCCCCCACAACCCCGGGAGTGTCCATTCTCTCCCCCCCCCCCCCCCCCCCCCCAACCCCGGGAGTGTCCATTCTCTTCCCCCCCCCCCCCCCCCATCCCCGGGAGTGTCCATTCTCTCCCCCCCCAACCCCGGGAGTGTCCATTCTCTCCCCCCCCAACCCCGGGAGAGTCCAGTCTCTCCCCCCTCAATCCCGGGAGTGTCCAGTCTCTTTCCCCCCCCCCCCCCCCCCCCCACCAACCCCGGGAGTGTCCATTCTCTTCCCCTCACAACCCCGGGAGTGTCCAGTCTCTTCCCCCCCCCCCCCCCCACCAACCCCGGGAGTGTCCATTCTCTCCCCCCCCCCCCCCGCCAACTCCTGGAGTATCCATTCTCTCCCCCCCCCAACCCCGGGAGTGTCCATTCTCTCCCCCCCAACCCCGGGAGTGTCCATTCTCTTCCCCCCTAACCCCGGGAGTGTCCATTCTCTCCCCCCCCTCCCCAACCCCGGGAGTGTCCAGTCTATCACCCCCCCCCCCCCCCAACCCCGGGAGTATCCAGTCCCTCCCCCCCCCCCCCCCCCCCCCCCAACCCCGGGAGTGTCCATTCTCATCCCCCCCAACCCCGGGAGTGTCCAGTCTTCCCCCCCAACCCCAGGAGTGTCCATTCTCATCCCCCCCCAACCCCGGGAGTGTCCATTCTCTTCCCCCCCAACCCCGGGAGTGTCCATTCTCTCCCCCCCCCCCCCCCCCCACAACTGCGGGCGTGTCAAGTCTCTTCCCCCCTCCCCACAACCCCGAGAGTGTCCATTCTCCCCCCCCCCCCCCCCCCCCCAACCCCTGGAGAGTCCATTCTCTTCCCCCCCCCCCCAACCCCGGGAGCGTCCAGTCTCTCCCCCCCCCAACCCCGGGAGCGTCCAGTCTCTCCGCCCCCAACCCCGGGAGTGTCCATTCTCTCCCCCCCCCCTCAATCCCGGGAGTGTCCAGTCTCTTCCCCCCCCCGCCAACCCCGGGAGTGTCCATTCTCTCCCCCCCCAACCCCGGGAGTGTCCATTCTCTTCCCCCCCAACCCCGGGAGTGTCCATTCTCTTCCCCCCCAACCCAGGGAGTGTCCATTCTCTCCCCCCCCCCCCCCCCCCCAACCCCGGGAGTGTCCAG
>NW_027252867.1:0-20216 GCF_044704955.1 Pristiophorus japonicus
CTTCGGTCAGTTCAGCACCGACCCCGGAGTCCCTTCGGCCGGTTCAGCACCGGCCCCGGAGTCCCTTCGGTCAGTTCAGCACCAGCCCCGGAGTCCCTTCGGCCGGTTCAGCACCGGCCCCGGAGTCCCTTCTGCCGGTTCAGCACCGGCCCCGGAGTCCCTTCGGTCACTTCGATGCCGGTCCCCGAGTCCCTTCGGTCAGTTCAGCACCGGCCCCGGAGTCCCTTCGGCCGGTTCAGCACCGGCCCCGGAGTCTCTTCGGTCAGTTCAGCACTGGCCACGGAGTCCCTTCGGTCACTTCGATGCCGGCCCCGGAGTCCCTTCGGTCAGTTCAGCACCGGCCCCGGAGTCCCTTCGGTCAGTTCAGCAACGGCCCCGGAGTCCCTTCGGCCGGTTCGATGCCGGTCCCGGAGTACCTTCGGCCTGTTCGATGCCGGCCCCGGAGTCCCTTCGGTCTGTTCAGCACCGGACCCGGAGTCCCTTCGGTCAGTTCAGCACCGGCCCCGGAGTCCCTTCGGTCTGTTCATATCCGGCCCCGGAGTCCCTTCGGTCTGTTCAGCACCAGCCCTGGAGTCCCTTCGGTCAGTTCAGCACCGGCCCCGGAGTCCATTCGGTCAGTTCAGCACCGGCCCCGGAGTCCCTTCGGTCAGTTCAGCACCGGCCCCGGAGTCCCTTCGGTCAGTTCAGCACCGGCCGCGGAGTCCCTTCGGTCAGTTCAGCACCGGCCCCGGAGTCCCTTCGACCGGTTCAGCACCGGCCCCGGAGTCCCTTCGGTCGGTTCAGCACCGGCCCCGGAGTCCCTTCGGTCGGTTCAGCACCTGCCCCGGAGTCCCTTCGGTCATTTCAGCACCTGCCCCGGAGTCCCTTCGGCCGGTTCAGCACCGGCCCCGGAGTCCCTTCGGTCGGTTCAGCACCGGCCCCGGAGGCCCTTCGGTCGGTTCAGCACCGGCCCCGGAGTCCCTTCGGTCAGTTCAGCACCGGCCCCGGAGACCCTTCGGTCAGTTCAGCACCGGCCCCGGAGTCCGTTCGGCCGGTTCAGCGCCGGCCCCAGAGTCCCTTCGGTCACTTCGACGACAGCCTCAGAGTCCCTTCGGTCAGTTCAGCACCCGCCCCGGAGTCCCTTCGGTCAGTTCAGCGCCGGCCCCGGAGTCCCTTCGGTCACTTCGACGCCAGCCTCAGAGTCCCTTCGGTCAGTTCAGCACCGGCCCCAGAGTCCCTTCGGTCAGTTCAGCACCGGCCCCGGAGTCCCTTTGGTCCATTCAGCACCGGCCCCGGAGTCCCTTCGGCCGGTTCAGCACCGGCCCCGGAGTCCCTTCGGTCACTTCGAAGCCGGCACCGGAGTCCCTTCGGTCACTTCGAAGCCGGCCCCGGAGTCCCTTCGGTCAGTTCAGCACCGGCCCCGGAGTTCCTTCGGTCAGTTCAGCACCGGCCCCGGAGTCCCTTCGGCCGGTTCAGCACCGGCCCCGGAGTCCCTTCGGCCGGTTCAGCACCGGCCCCGAAGTCCCTTCGGTCAGTTCAGCACCAGCCCCGGAGTCCCTTCGGCCGGTTCAGCACCGGCCCCGGAGTCCCTTCTGCCGGTTCAGCACCGGCCCCGGAGTCCCTTCGGTCACTTCGATGCCGGTCCCCGAGTCCCTTCGGTCAGTTCAGCACCGGCCCCGGAGTCCCTTCGGCCGGTTCAGCACCGGCCCCGGAGTCTCTTCGGTCAGTTCAGCACTGGCCACGGAGTCCCTTCGGTCACTTCGATGCCGGCCCCGGAGTCCCTTCGGTCAGTTCAGCACCGGCCCCGGAGTCCCTTCGGTCAGTTCAGCAACGGCCCCGGAGTCCCTTCGGCCGGTTCGATGCCGGTCACGGAGTACCTTCGGCCGGTTCGATGCCGGCCCCGGAGTCCCTTCGGTCTGTTCAGCACCGGACCCGGAGTCCCTTCGGTCAGTTCAGCACCGGCCCCGGAGTCCCTTCGGTCTGTTCATATCCGGCCCCGGAGTCCCTTCGGTCTGTTCAGCACCAGCCCTGGAGTCCCTTCGGTCAGTTCAGCACCGGCCCCGGAGTCCATTCGGTCAGTTCAGCACCGGCCCCGGAGTCCCTTCGGTCAGTTCAGCACCGGCCCCGGAGTCCCTTCGGTCAGTTCAGCACCGGCCGCGGAGTCCCTTCGGTCAGTTCAGCACCGGCCCCGGAGTCCCTTCGGTCGGTTCAGCACCGGCCCCGGAGTCCCTTCGGTCGGTTCAGCACCGGCCCCGGAGTCCCTTCGGTCGGTTCAGCACCTGCCCCGGAGTCCCTTCGGTCATTTCAGCACCTGCCCCGGAGTCCCTTCGGCCGGTTCAGCACCGGCCCCGGAGTCCCTTCGGTCGGTTCAGCACCGGCCCCGGAGGCCCTTCGGTCGGTTCAGCACCGGCCCCGGAGTCCCTTCGGTCAGTTCAGCACCGGCCCCGGAGACCCTTCGGTCAGTTCAGCACCGGCCCCGGAGTCCGTTCGGCCGGTTCAGCGCCGGCCCCAGAGTCCCTTCGGTCACTTCGACGCCAGCCTCAGAGTCCCTTCTGTCAGTTCAGCACCCGCCCCGGAGTCCCTTCGGTCAGTTCAGCGCCGGCCCCGGAGTCCCTTCGGTCACTTCGACGCCAGCCTCAGAGTCCCTTCGGTCAGTTCAGCACCGGCCCCAGAGTCCCTTCGGTCAGTTCAGCACCGGCCCCGGAGTCCCTTCGGTCCATTCAGCACCGGCCCTGGAGTCCCTTCGGTCAGTTCAGCACCAGCCCCGGAGTCCCTTCGGCCGGTTCAGCACCGGCCCCGGAGTCCCTTCGGTCAGTTCAGCACCGACCCCGGAGTCCCTTCGGCCGGTTCAGCACCGGCCCCGGAGTCCCTTCGGTCAGTTCAGCACCAGCCCCGGAGTCCCTTCGGCCGGTTCAGCACCGGCCCCGGAGTCCCTTCTGCCGGTTCAGCACCGGCCCCGGAGTCCCTTCGGTCACTTCGATGCCGGTCCCCGAGTCCCTTCGGTCAGTTCAGCACCGGCCCCGGAGTCCCTTCGGCCGGTTCAGCACCGGCCCCGGAGTCTCTTCGGTCAGTTCAGCACTGGCCACGGAGTCCCTTCGGTCACTTCGATGCCGGCCCCGGAGTCCCTTCGGTCAGTTCAGCACCGGCCCCGGAGTCCCTTCGGTCAGTTCAGCAACGGCCCCGGAGTCCCTTCGGCCGGTTCGATGCCGGTCCCGGAGTACCTTCGGCCTGTTCGATGCCGGCCCCGGAGTCCCTTCGGTCTGTTCAGCACCGGACCCGGAGTCCCTTCGGTCAGTTCAGCACCGGCCCCGGAGTCCCTTCGGTCTGTTCATATCCGGCCCCGGAGTCCCTTCGGTCTGTTCAGCACCAGCCCTGGAGTCCCTTCGGTCAGTTCAGCACCGGCCCCGGAGTCCATTCGGTCAGTTCAGCACCGGCCCCGGAGTCCCTTCGGTCAGTTCAGCACCGGCCCCGGAGTCCCTTCGGTCAGTTCAGCACCGGCCGCGGAGTCCCTTCGGTCAGTTCAGCACCGGCCCCGGAGTCCCTTCGACCGGTTCAGCACCGGCCCCGGAGTCCCTTCGGTCGGTTCAGCACCGGCCCCGGAGTCCCTTCGGTCGGTTCAGCACCTGCCCCGGAGTCCCTTCGGTCATTTCAGCACCTGCCCCGGAGTCCCTTCGGCCGGTTCAGCACCGGCCCCGGAGTCCCTTCGGTCGGTTCAGCACCGGCCCCGGAGGCCCTTCGGTCGGTTCAGCACCGGCCCCGGAGTCCCTTCGGTCAGTTCAGCACCGGCCCCGGAGACCCTTCGGTCAGTTCAGCACCGGCCCCGGAGTCCGTTCGGCCGGTTCAGCGCCGGCCCCAGAGTCCCTTCGGTCACTTCGACGACAGCCTCAGAGTCCCTTCGGTCAGTTCAGCACCCGCCCCGGAGTCCCTTCGGTCAGTTCAGCGCCGGCCCCGGAGTCCCTTCGGTCACTTCGACGCCAGCCTCAGAGTCCCTTCGGTCAGTTCAGCACCGGCCCCAGAGTCCCTTCGGTCAGTTCAGCACCGGCCCCGGAGTCCCTTTGGTCCATTCAGCACCGGCCCCGGAGTCCCTTCGCCCGGTTCAGCACCGGCCCCGGAGTCCCTTCGGTCACTTCGAAGCCGGCACCGGAGTCCCTTCGGTCACTTCGAAGCCGGCCCCGGAGTCCCTTCGGTCAGTTCAGCACCGGCCCCGGAGTTCCTTCGGTCAGTTCAGCACCGGCCCCGGAGTCCCTTCGGCCGGTTCAGCACCGGCCCCGGAGTCCCTTCGGCCGGTTCAGCACCGGCCCCGAAGTCCCTTCGGTCAGTTCAGCACCAGCCCCGGAGTCCCTTCGGCCGGTTCAGCACCGGCCCCGGAGTCCCTTCTGCCGGTTCAGCACCGGCCCCGGAGTCCCTTCGGTCACTTCGATGCCGGTCCCCGAGTCCCTTCGGTCAGTTCAGCACCGGCCCCGGAGTCCCTTCGGCCGGTTCAGCACCGGCCCCGGAGTCTCTTCGGTCAGTTCAGCACTGGCCACGGAGTCCCTTCGGTCACTTCGATGCCGGCCCCGGAGTCCCTTCGGTCAGTTCAGCACCGGCCCCGGAGTCCCTTCGGTCAGTTCAGCAACGGCCCCGGAGTCCCTTCGGCCGGTTCGATGCCGGTCACGGAGTACCTTCGGCCGGTTCGATGCCGGCCCCGGAGTCCCTTCGGTCTGTTCAGCACCGGACCCGGAGTCCCTTCGGTCAGTTCAGCACCGGCCCCGGAGTCCCTTCGGTCTGTTCATATCCGGCCCCGGAGTCCCTTCGGTCTGTTCAGCACCAGCCCTGGAGTCCCTTCGGTCAGTTCAGCACCGGCCCCGGAGTCCATTCGGTCAGTTCAGCACCGGCCCCGGAGTCCCTTCGGTCAGTTCAGCACCGGCCCCGGAGTCCCTTCGGTCAGTTCAGCACCGGCCGCGGAGTCCCTTCGGTCAGTTCAGCACCGGCCCCGGAGTCCCTTCGGTCGGTTCAGCACCGGCCCCGGAGTCCCTTCGGTCGGTTCAGCACCGGCCCCGGAGTCCCTTCGGTCGGTTCAGCACCTGCCCCGGAGTCCCTTCGGTCATTTCAGCACCTGCCCCGGAGTCCCTTCGGCCGGTTCAGCACCGGCCCCGGAGTCCCTTCGGTCGGTTCAGCACCGGCCCCGGAGGCCCTTCGGTCGGTTCAGCACCGGCCCCGGAGTCCCTTCGGTCAGTTCAGCACCGGCCCCGGAGACCCTTCGGTCAGTTCAGCACCGGCCCCGGAGTCCGTTCGGCCGGTTCAGCGCCGGCCCCAGAGTCCCTTCGGTCACTTCGACGCCAGCCTCAGAGTCCCTTCGGTCAGTTCAGCACCCGCCCCGGAGTCCCTTCGGTCAGTTCAGCGCCGGCCCCGGAGTCCCTTCGGTCACTTCGACGCCAGCCTCAGAGTCCCTTCGGTCAGTTCAGCACCGGCCCCAGAGTCCCTTCGGTCAGTTCAGCACCGGCCCCGGAGTCCCTTCGGTCCATTCAGCACCGGCCCCGGAGTCCCTTCGGCCGGTTCAGCACCGGCCCCGGAGTCCCTTCGGTCACTTCGAAGCCGGCACCGGAGTCCCTTCGGTCAGTTCAGCACCGGCCCCGGAGTCCCTTCGGTCAGTTCAGCACCGGCCCCGGAGTTCCTTCGGTCATTTCAGCACCGGCCCCGGAATCCCTTCGGCCGGTTCAGCACCGGCCCCGGAGTCCCTTCGGCCGGTTCAGCACCGGCCCCGAAGTCCCTTCGGTCTGTTCAGCACCGGCCCCGGAGTCCCTTCGGTCAGTTCAGCACTGGCCCCGGAGTCCCTTCGGTCAGTTCAGCACCGGCCCCGGAGTCCCTTCGGTCAGTTCAGCACCGGCCCCGGAGTCCCTTCGGTCAGTTCAGCACCGGCCCCGGAGTCCCTTCGGTCAGTTCAGCACCGGCCCCGGAATCCCTTCGGTCAGTTCAGCAACGGCTCCGGAGTCCCTTCGGCCGGTTCGATGCCGGTCCCGGAGTACCTTCGGCCGGTTCGATGCCGGCCCCGGAGTCCCTTCGGTCTGTTCAGCACCGGACCCGGAGTCCCTTCGGTCAGTTCAGCACCGGCCCCGGAGTCCCTTCGGTCTGTTCATATCCGGCCCCGGAGTCCCTTCGGTCTGTTCAGCACCAGCCCTGGAGTCCCTTCGGTCAGTTCAGCACCGGCCCCGGAGTCCATTCGGTCAGTTCAGCACCGGCCCCGGAGTCCCTTCGGTCAGTTCAGCACCGGCCCCGGAGTCCCTTCGGTCAGTTCAGCACCGGCCGCGGAGTCCCTTCGGTCTGTTCAGCACCGGCCCCGGAGTCCCTTCGGTCAGTTCAGCACCGGCCCCGGAGTCCCTTCGGTCGGTTCAGCACCGGCCTCAGAGTCCCTTCGGTCAGTTCAGCACCCGCCCCGGAGTCCCTTCGGTCAGTTCAGCGCCGGCCCCGGAGTCCCTTCGGTCACTTCGACGCCAGCCTCAGAGTCCCTTCGGTCAGTTCAGCACCGGCCCCAGAGTCCCTTCGGTCAGTTCAGATCCGGCCCCGGTGTCCCTTCGGTCCATTCAGCACCGGCCCCGGAGTCCCTTCAGCCGGTTCAGCACCGGCCCCGGAGTCCCTTCGGTCACTTCGAAGCCGGCACCGGAGTCCCTTCGGTCAGTTCAGCACCGGCCCTGGAGTCCCTTCGGCCGGTGCAGCACCGGCCCCGGAGTCCCTTCGGCCGGTTCAGCACCGGCCCCGAAGTCCCTTCGGTCTGTTCAGCACCGGCCCCGGAGTCCCTTCGGTCAGTTCAGCACCGGCCCCGGAGTCCCTTCGGTCAGTTCAGCACGGGCCCCGGAGTCCCTTCGGTCAGTTCAGCACCGGCCCCGGAGTCCCTTCGGTCTGTTCAGCACCGGCCCCGGAGTCCCTTCGGTCAGTTCAGCACCGGCCCCGGAGTCCCTTCGGTCAGTTCAGCACCGACCCCGGAGTCCCTTCGGCCGGTTCAGCACCGACCCCGGAGTCCCTTCGGTCAGTTCAGCACCAGCCCCGGAGTCCCTTCGGCCGGTTCAGCACCGGCCCCGGAGTCCCTTCTGCCGGTTCAGCACCGGCCCCAGAGTCCCTTCGGTCACTTCGACGCCGGTCCCCGAGTCCCTTCGGTCAGTTCAGCACCGGCCCCGGAGTCCCTTCGGCCGGTTCAGCACCGGCCCCGGAGTCTCTTCGGTCAGTTCAGCACTGGCCACGGAGTCCCTTCGGTCACTTCGATGCCGGCCCCGGAGTCCCTTCGGTCAGTTCAGCACCGGCCCCGGAGGCCCTTCGGTCGGTTCAGCACCGGCCCCGGAGTCCCTTCGGTCGGTTCAGCACCGGCCCCGGAGTCCCTTCGGTCAGTTCAGCACCGGCCCCGGAGACCCTTCGGTCAGTTCAGCACCGGCCCCGGAGTCCGTTTGGCCGGTTCAGCGCCGGCCCCAGAGTCCCTTCGGTCACGTCGACGCCAGCCTCAGAGTCCCTTCGGTCAGTTCAGCACCCGCCCCGGAGTGCCTTCGGTCAGTTCAGCGCCGGCCCCGGAGTCCCTTCGGTCACTTCGACGCCAGCCTCAGAGTCCCTTCGGTCAGTTCAGCACCGGCCCCAGAGTCCCTTCGGTCAGTTCAGCACCGGCCCCGGAGTCCCTTTGGTCCATTCAGCACCGGCCCCGGAGTCCCTTCGGCCGGTTCAGCACCGGCCCCGGAGTCCCTTCGGTCACTTCGAAGCCGGCACCGGAGTCCCTTCGGTCAGTTCAGCACCGGCCCCGGAGTCCCTTCGGTCAGTTCAGCACCGGCCCCGGAGTTCCTTCGGTCAGTTCAGCACCGGCCCCGGAGTCCCTTCGGCCGGTTCAGCACCGGCCCCGGAGTCCCTTCGGCCGGTTCAGCACCGGCCCCGAAGTCCCTTCGGTCTGTTCAGCACCGGCCCCGGAGTCCCTTCGGTCAGTTCAGCACCGGCCCCGGAGTCCCTTCGGTCAGTTCAGCACCGGCCCCGGAGTCCCTTCGGTCAGTTCAGCACCGGCCCCGGAGTCCCTTCGGTCAGTTCAGCACCGGCCCCGGAGTCCCTTCGGTCAGTTCAGCACCGGCCCCGGAGTCCCTTCGGTCAGTTCAGCAACGGCCCCGGAGTCCCTTCGGCCGGTTCGATGCCGGTCCCGGAGTACCTTCGGCCGGTTCGATGCCGGCCCCGGAGTCCCTTCGGTCTGTTCAGCACCGGACCCGGAGTCCCTTCGGTCAGTTCAGCACCGGCCCCGGAGTCCCTTCGGTCTGTTCATATCCGGCCCCGGAGTCCCTTCGGTCTGTTCAGCACCAGCCCTGGAGTCCCTTCGGTCAGTTCAGCACCGGTCCCGGAGTCCATTCGGTCAGTTCAGCACCGGCCCCGGAGTCCCTTCGGTCAGTTCAGCACCGGCCCCGGAGTCCCTTCGGTCAGTTCAGCACCGGCCGCGGAGTCCCTTCGGTCAGTTCAGCACCGGCCCCGGAGTCCCTTCGGTCAGTTCAGCACCGGCCGCGGAGTCCCTTCGGTCAGTTCAGCACCGGCCCCGGAGTCCCTTCGGTCAGTTCAGCACCGGCCCCGGAGTCCCTTCGGTCGGTTCAGCACCGGCCTCAGAGTCCCTTCGGTCAGTTCAGCACCCGCCCCGGAGTCCCTTCGGTCAGTTCAGCGCCGGCCCCGGAGTCCCTTCGGTCACTTCGACGCCAGCCTCAGAGTCCCTTCGGTCAGTTCAGCACCGGCCCCAGAGTCCCTTCGGTCAGTTCAGCACCGGCCCCGGTGTCCCTTCGGTCCATTCAGCACCGGCCCCGGAGTCCCTTCAGCCGGTTCAGCACCGGCCCCGGAGTCCCTTCGGTCACTTCGAAGCCGGCACCGGAGTCCCTTCGGTCAGTTCAGCACCGGCCCCGGAGTCCCTTCGGTCAGTTCAGCACCGGCCCCGGAGTCCCTTCGGCCGGTTCAGCACCGGCCCCGGAGTCCCTTCGGCCGGTTCAGCACCGGCCCCGAAGTCCCTTCGGTCTGTTCAGCACCGGCCCCGGAGTCCCTTCAGTCAGTTCAGCACCGGCCCCGGAGTCCCTTCGTTCAGTTCAGCACCGGCCCCGGAGTCCCTTCGGTCAGTTCAGCACCGGCCCCGGAGTCCCTTCGGTCTGTTCAGCACCGGCCCCGGAATCCCTTCGGTCAGTTCAGCACCGGCCCCGGAGTCCCTTCGGTCAGTTCAGCACCGACCCCGGAGTCCCTTCGGCCGGTTCAGCACCGGCCCCGGAGTCCCTTCGGTCAGTTCAGCACCAGCCCCGGAGTCCCTTCGGCCGGTTCAGCACCGGCCCCGGAGTCCCTTCTGCCGGTTCAGCACCGGCCCCGGAGTCCCTTCGGTCACTTCGATGCCGGTCCCCGAGTCCCTTCGGTCAGTTCAGCACCGGTCCCGGAGACCCTTCGGCCGGTTCAGCACCGGCCCCGGAGTCTCTTCGGTCAGTTCAGCACTGGCCACGGAGTCCCTTCGGTCACTTCGACGCCGGCCCCGGAGTCCCTTCGGTCAGTTCAGCACCGGCCCCGGAGTCCCTTCGGTCAGTTCAGCACCGGCCCCGGAGTCCCTTCGGTCAGTTCAGCAACGGCCCCGGAGTCCCTTCGGCCGGTTCGATGCCGGTCCCGGAGTACCTTCGGCCGGTTCGATGCCGGCCCCGGAGTCCCTTCGGTCTGTTCAGCACCGGACCCGGAGTCCCTTCGGTCAGTTCAGCACCGGCCCCGGAGTCCCTTCGGTCAGTTCAGCACCGGCCCCGGAGTCCATTCGGTCAGTTCAGCACCGGCCCCGGAGTCCCTTCGGTCAGTTCAGCACCGGCCGCGGAGTCCCTTCGGTCAGTTCAGCACCGGCCCCGGAGTCCCTTCGGGCGGTTCAGCACCGGCCCCGGAGTCCCTTCGGTCGGTTCAGCACCGGCCCCGGAGTCCCTTCGGTCGGTTCAGCACCGGCCCCGGAGTCCCTTCGGTCATTTCAGCACCTGCCCCGGAGTCCCTTCGGTCATTTCAGCACCTGCCCCGGAGTCCCTTCGGCCGGTTCAGCACCGGCCCCGGAGTCCCTTCGGTCGGTTCAGCACCGGCCCCGGAGGCCCTTCGGTCGGTTCAGCATCGGCCCCGGAGTCCCTTCGGTCAGTTCAGCACCGGCCCCGGAGACCCTTCGGTCAGTTCAGCACCGGCCCCGGAGTCCGTTCGGCCGGTTCAGCGCCGGCCCCAGAGTCCCTTCGGTCACTTCGACGCCAGCCTCAGAGTCCCTTCGGTCAGTTCAGCACCCGCCCCGGAGTCCCTTCGGTCAGTTCAGCGCCGGCCCCGGAGTCCCTTCGGTCACTTCGACGCCAGCCTCAGAGTCCCTTCGGTCAGTTCAGCACCGGCCCCAGAGTCCCTTCGGTCAGTTCAGCACCGGCCCCGGAGTCCGTTCGGCCGGTTCAGCGCCGGCCCCAGAGTCCCTTCGGTCACTTCGACGCCAGCCTCAGAGTCCCTTCGGTCAGTTCAGCACCGGCCCCGGAGTCTCTTCGGTCAGTTCAGCACTGGCCACGGAGTCCCTTCGGTCACTTCGATGCCGGCCCCGGAGTCCCTTCGGTCAGTTCAGCACCGGCCCCGGAGTCCCTTCGGTCAGTTCAGCACCGGCCGCGGAGTCCCTTCGGTCAGTTCAGCACCGGCCCCGGAGTCCCTTCGGTCAGTTCAGCACCGGCCCCGGAGTCCCTTCGGTCGGTTCAGCACCGGCCTCAGAGTCCCTTCGGTCAGTTCAGCACCCGCCCCGGAGTCCCTTCGGTCAGTTCAGCGCCGGCCCCGGAGTCCCTTCGGTCACTTCGACGCCAGCCTCAGAGTCCCTTCGGTCAGTTCAGCACCGGCCCCAGAGTCCCTTCGGTCAGTTCAGCACCGGCCCCGGTGTCCCTTCGGTCCATTCAGCACCGGCCCCGGAGTCCCTTCAGCCGGTTCAGCACCGGCCCCGGAGTCCCTTCGGTCACTTCGAAGCCGGCACCGGAGTCCCTTCGGTCAGTTCAGCACCTGCCCCGGAGTCCCTTCGGTCATTTCAGCACCTGCCCCGGAGTCCCTTCGGCCGGTTCAGCACCGGCCCCGGAGTCCCTTCGGTCGGTTCAGCACCGGCCCCGGAGGCCCTTCGGTCGGTTCAGCATCGGCCCCGGAGTCCCTTCGGTCAGTTCAGCACCGGCCCCGGAGACCCTTCGGTCAGTTCAGCACCGGCCCCGGAGTCCGTTCGGCCGGTTCAGCGCCGGCCCCAGAGACCCTTCGGTCACTTCGACGCCAGCCTCAGAGTCCCTTCGGTCAGTTCAGCACCCGCCCCGGAGTCCCTTCGGTCAGTTCAGCGCCGGCCCCGGAGTCCCTTCGGTCACTTCGACGCCAGCCTCAGAGTCCCTTCGGTCAGTTCAGCACCGGCCCCAGAGTCCCTTCGGTCAGTTCAGCACCGGCCCCGGAGTCCGTTCGGCCGGTTCAGCGCCGGCCCCAGAGTCCCTTCGGTCACTTCGACGCCAGCCTCAGAGTCCCTTCGGTCAGTTCAGCACCGGCCCCGGAGTCTCTTCGGTCAGTTCAGCACTGGCCACGGAGTCCCTTCGGTCACTTCGATGCCGGCCCCGGAGTCCCTTCGGTCAGTTCAGCACCGGCCCCGGAGTCCCTTCGGTCAGTTCAGCACCGGCCGCGGAGTCCCTTCGGTCAGTTCAGCACCGGCCCCGGAGTCCCTTCGGTCAGTTCAGCACCGGCCCCGGAGTCCCTTCGGTCGGTTCAGCACCGGCCTCAGAGTCCCTTCGGTCAGTTCAGCACCCGCCCCGGAGTCCCTTCGGTCAGTTCAGCGCCGGCCCCGGAGTCCCTTCGGTCACTTCGACGCCAGCCTCAGAGTCCCTTCGGTCAGTTCAGCACCGGCCCCAGAGTCCCTTCGGTCAGTTCAGCACCGGCCCCGGTGTCCCTTCGGTCCATTCAGCACCGGCCCCGGAGTCCCTTCAGCCGGTTCAGCACCGGCCCCGGAGTCCCTTCGGTCACTTCGAAGCCGGCACCGGAGTCCCTTCGGTCAGTTCAGCACCGGCCCCGGAGTCCCTTCGGTCAGTTCAGCACCGGCCCCGGAGTCCCTTCGGCCGGTTCAGCACCGGCCCCGGAGTCCCTTCGGCCGGTTCAGCACCGGCCCCGAAGTCCCTTCGGTCTGTTCAGCACCGGCCCCGGAGTCCCTTCAGTCAGTTCAGCACCGGCCCCGGAGTCCCTTCGTTCAGTTCAGCACCGGCCCCGGAGTCCCTTCGGTCAGTTCAGCACCGGCCCCGGAGTCCCTTCGGTCTGTTCAGCACCGGCCCCGGAATCCCTTCGGTCAGTTCAGCACCGGCCCCGGAGTCCCTTCGGTCAGTTCAGCACCGACCCCGGAGTCCCTTCGGCCGGTTCAGCACCGGCCCCGGAGTCCCTTCGGTCAGTTCAGCACCAGCCCCGGAGTCCCTTCGGCCGGTTCAGCACCGGCCCCGGAGTCCCTTCTGCCGGTTCAGCACCGGCCCCGGAGTCCCTTCGGTCACTTCGATGCCGGTCCCCGAGTCCCTTCGGTCAGTTCAGCACCGGTCCCGGAGACCCTTCGGCCGGTTCAGCACCGGCCCCGGAGTCTCTTCGGTCAGTTCAGCACTGGCCACGGAGTCCCTTCGGTCACTTCGACGCCGGCCCCGGAGTCCCTTCGGTCAGTTCAGCACCGGCCCCGGAGTCCCTTCGGTCAGTTCAGCACCGGCCCCGGAGTCCCTTCGGTCAGTTCAGCAACGGCCCCGGAGTCCCTTCGGCCGGTTCGATGCCGGTCCCGGAGTACCTTCGGCCGGTTCGATGCCGGCCCCGGAGTCCCTTCGGTCTGTTCAGCACCGGACCCGGAGTCCCTTCGGTCAGTTCAGCACCGGCCCCGGAGTCCCTTCGGTCAGTTCAGCACCGGCCCCGGAGTCCATTCGGTCAGTTCAGCACCGGCCCCGGAGTCCCTTCGGTCAGTTCAGCACCGGCCGCGGAGTCCCTTCGGTCAGTTCAGCACCGGCCCCGGAGTCCCTTCGGGCGGTTCAGCACCGGCCCCGGAGTCCCTTCGGTCGGTTCAGCACCGGCCCCGGAGTCCCTTCGGTCGGTTCAGCACCGGCCCCGGAGTCCCTTCGGTCATTTCAGCACCTGCCCCGGAGTCCCTTCGGTCATTTCAGCACCTGCCCCGGAGTCCCTTCGGCCGGTTCAGCACCGGCCCCGGAGTCCCTTCGGTCGGTTCAGCACCGGCCCCGGAGGCCCTTCGGTCGGTTCAGCATCGGCCCCGGAGTCCCTTCGGTCAGTTCAGCACCGGCCCCGGAGACCCTTCGGTCAGTTCAGCACCGGCCCCGGAGTCCGTTCGGCCGGTTCAGCGCCGGCCCCAGAGACCCTTCGGTCACTTCGACGCCAGCCTCAGAGTCCCTTCGGTCAGTTCAGCACCCGCCCCGGAGTCCCTTCGGTCAGTTCAGCGCCGGCCCCGGAGTCCCTTCGGTCACTTCGACGCCAGCCTCAGAGTCCCTTCGGTCAGTTCAGCACCGGCCCCAGAGTCCCTTCGGTCAGTTCAGCACCGGCCCCGGAGTCCGTTCGGCCGGTTCAGCGCCGGCCCCAGAGTCCCTTCGGTCACTTCGACGCCAGCCTCAGAGTCCCTTCGGTCAGTTCAGCACCGGCCCCGGAGTCTCTTCGGTCAGTTCAGCACTGGCCACGGAGTCCCTTCGGTCACTTCGATGCCGGCCCCGGAGTCCCTTCGGTCAGTTCAGCACCGGCCCCGGAGTCCCTTCGGTCAGTTCAGCAACGGCCCCGGAGTCCCTTCGGCCGGTTCGATGCCGGTCCCGGAGTACCTTCGGCCGGTTCGATGCCGGCCCCGGAGTCCCTTCGGTCTGTTCAGCACCGGACCCGGAGTCCCTTCGGTCAGTTCAGCACCGGCCCCGGAGTCCCTTCGGTCTGTTCATATCCGGCCCCGGAGTCCCTTCGGTCTGTTCAGCACCAGCCCTGGAGTCCCTTCGGTCAGTTCAGCACCGGCCCCGGAGTCCATTCGGTCAGTTCAGCACCGGCCCCGGAGTCCCTTCGGTCAGTTCAGCACCGGCCCCGGAGTCCCTTCGGTCAGTTCAGCACCGGCCGCGGAGTCCCTTCGGTCAGTTCAGCACCGGCCCCGGAGTCCCTTCGGTCGGTTCAGCACCGGCCCCGGAGTCCCTTCGGTCGGTTCAGCACCGGCCCCGGAGTCCCTTCGGTCGGTTCAGCACCTGCCCCGGAGTCCCTTCGGTCATTTCAGCACCTGCCCCGGAGTCCCTTCGGCCGGTTCAGCACCGGCGCCGGAGTCCCTTCGGTCGGTTCAGCACCGGCCCCGGAGGCCCTTCGGTCGGTTCAGCACCGGCCCCGGAGTCCCTTCGGTCAGTTCAGCACCGGCCCCGGAGACCCTTCGGTCAGTTCAGCACCGGCCCCGGAGTCCGTTCGGCCGGTTCAGCGCCGGCCCCAGAGTCCCTTCGGTCACTTCGACGCCAGCCTCAGAGTCCCTTCGGTCAGTTCAGCACCCGCCCCGGAGTCCCTTCGGTCAGTTCAGCGCCGGCCCCGGAGTCCCTTCGGTCACTTCGACGCCAGCCTCAGAGTCCCTTCGGTCAGTTCAGCACCGGCCCCAGAGTCCCTTCGGTCAGTTCAGCACCGGCCCCGGAGTCCCTTCGGTCCATTCAGCACCGGCCCCGGAGTCCCTTCGGCCGGTTCAGCACCGGCCCCGGAGTCCCTTCGGTCACTTCGAAGCCGGCACCGGAGTCCCTTCGGTCAGTTCAGCACCGGCCCCGGAGTCCCTTCGGTCAGTTCAGCACCGGCCCCGGAGTTCCTTCGGTCAGTTCAGCACCGGCCCCGGAGTCCCTTCGGCCGGTTCAGCACCGGCCCCGGAGTCACTTCGGCCGGTTCAGCACCGGCCCCGAAGTCCCTTCGGTCTGTTCAGCACCGGCCCCGGAGTCCCTTCGGTCAGTTCAGCACTGGCCCCGGAGTCCCTTCGGTCAGTTCAGCACCGGCCCCGGAGTCCCTTCGGTCAGTTCAGCACCGGCCCCGGAGTCCCTTCGTTCAGTTCAGCACCGGCCCCGGAGTCCCTTCGGTCAGTTCAGCAACGGCTCCGGAGTCCCTTCGGCCGGTTCGATGCTCGTCCCGGAGTACCTTCGGTCGGTTCGATGCCGGCCCCGGAGTCCCTTCGGTCTGTTCAGCACCGGACCCGGAGTCCCTTCGGTCAGTTCAGCACCGGCCCCGGAGTCCCTTCGGTCTGTTCATATCCGGCCCCGGAGTCCCTTCGGTCTGTCCAGCACCAGCCCTGGAGTCCCTTCGGTCAGTTCAGCACCGGCCCCGGAGTCCATTCGGTCAGTTCAGCACCGGCCCCGGAGTCCCTTCGGTCAGTTCAGCACCGGCCCCGGAGTCCCTTCGGTCAGTTCAGCACCGGCCGCGGAGTCCCTTCGGTCTGTTCAGCACCGGCCCCGGAGTCCCTTCGGTCAGTTCAGCACCGGCCCCGGAGACCCTTCGGTCGGTTCAGCACCGGCCTCAGAGTCCCTTCGGTCAGTTCAGCACCCGCCCCGGAGTCCCTTCGGTCAGTTCAGCGCCGGCCCCGGAGTCCCTTCGGTCACTTCGACGCCAGCCTCAGAGTCCCTTCGGTCAGTTCAGCACCGGCCCCAGAGTCCCTTCGGTCAGTTCAGCACCGGCCCCGGTGTCCCTTCGGTCCATTCAGCACCGGCCCCGGAGTCCCTTCAGCCGGTTCAGCACCGGCCCCGGAGTCCCTTCGGTCACTTCGAAGCCGGCACCGGAGTCCCTTCGGTCAGTTCAGCACCGGCCCCGGAGTCCCTTCGGTCAGTTCAGCACCGGCCCCGGAGTCCCTTCGGCCGGTGCAGCACCGGCCCCGGAGTCCCTTCGGCCGGTTCAGCACCGGCCCCGAAGTCCCTTCGGTCTGTTCAGCACCGGCCCCGGAGTCCCTTCGGTCAGTTCAGCACCGGCCCCGGAGTCCCTTCGGTCAGTTCAGCACGGGCCCCGGAGTCCCTTCGGTCAGTTCAGCACCGGCCCCGGAGTCCCTTCGGTCTGTTCAGCACCGGCCCCGGAGTCCCTTCGGTCAGTTCAGCACCGGCCCCGGAGACCCTTCGGTCAGTTCAGCACCGGCCCCGGAGTCCGTTTGGCCGGTTCAGCGCCGGCCCCAGAGTCCCTTCGGTCACTTCGACGCCAGCCTCAGAGTCCCTTCGGTCAGTTCAGCACCCGCCCCGGAGTCCCTTCGGTCAGTTCAGCGCCGGCCCCGGAGTCCCTTCGGTCACTTCGAAGCCGGCACCGGAGTCCCTTCGGTCAGTTCAGCACCGGCCCCGGAGTCCCTTCGGTCAGTTCAGCACCGGCCCCGGAGTCCCTTCGGCCGGTTCAGCACCGGCCCCGGAGTCCCTTCGGCCGGTTCAGCACCGGCCCCGAAGTCCCTTCGGTCTGTTCAGCACCGGCCCCGGAGTCCCTTCGGTCAGTTCAGCGCCAGCCTCAGAGTCCCTTCGGTCAGTTCAGCACCGGCCCCAGAGTCCCTTCGGTCAGTTCAGCACCGGCCCCGGAGTCCCTTCGGTCCATTCAGCACCGGCCCCGGAGTCCCTTCGGCCGGTTCAGCACCGGCCCCGGAGTCCCTTCGGTCACTTCGAAGCCGGCACCGGAGTCCCTTCGGTCAGTTCAGCACCGGCCCCGGAGTCCCTTCGGTCAGTTCAGCACCGGCCCCGGAGTTCCTTCGGTCAGTTCAGCACCGGCCCCGGAGTCCCTTTGGCCGGTTCAGCACCGGCCCCGGAGTCCCTTCGGCCGGTTCAGCACCGGCCCCGAAGTCCCTTCGGTCTGTTCAGCACCGGCCCCGGAGTCCCTTCGGTCAGTTCAGCACCGGCCCCGGAGTCCCTTCGGTCAGTTCAGCACCGGCCCCGGAGTCCCTTCGGTCAGTTCAGCACCGGCCCCGGAGTCCCTTCGGTCAGTTCAGCACCGGCCCCGGAGTCCCTTCGGTCAGTTCAGCACCGGCCCCGGAGTCCCTTCGGTCAGTTCAGCAACGGCCCCGGAGTCCCTTCGGCCGGTTCGATGCCGGTCCCGGAGTACCTTCGGCCGGTTCGATGCCGGCCCCGGAGTCCCTTCGGTCTGTTCAGCACCGGACCCGGAGTCCCTTCGGTCAGTTCAGCACCGGCCCCGGAGTCCCTTCGGTCTGTTCATATCCGGCCCCGGAGTCCCTTCGGTCTGTTCAGCACCAGCCCTGGAGTCCCTTCGGTCAGTTCAGCACCGGCCCCGGAGTCCATTCGGTCAGTTCAGCACCGGCCCCGGAGTCCCTTCGGTCAGTTCAGCACCGGCCCCGGAGTCCCTTCGGTCAGTTCAGCACCGGCCGCGGAGTCCCTTCGGTCAGTTCAGCACCGGCCCCGGAGTCCCTTCGGTCAGTTCAGCACCGGCCGCGGAGTCCCTTCGGTCAGTTCAGCACCGGCCCCGGAGTCCCTTCGGTCAGTTCAGCACCGGCCCCGGAGTCCCTTCGGTCGGTTCAGCACCGGCCTCAGAGTCCCTTCGGTCAGTTCAGCACCCGCCCCGGAGTCCCTTCGGTCAGTTCAGCGCCGGCCCCGGAGTCCCTTCGGTCACTTCGACGCCAGCCTCAGAGTCCCTTCGGTCAGTTCAGCACCGGCCCCAGAGTCCCTTCGGTCAGTTCAGCACCGGCCCCGGTGTCCCTTCGGTCCATTCAGCACCGGCCCCGGAGTCCCTTCAGCCGGTTCAGCACCGGCCCCGGAGTCCCTTCGGTCACTTCGAAGCCGGCACCGGAGTCCCTTCGGTCAGTTCAGCACCGGCCCCGGAGTCCCTTCGGTCAGTTCAGCACCGGCCCCGGAGTCCCTTCGGCCGGTTCAGCACCGGCCCCGGAGTCCCTTCGGCCGGTTCAGCACCGGCCCCGAAGTCCCTTCGGTCTGTTCAGCACCGGCCCCGGAGTCCCTTCGGTCAGTTCAGCACCGGCCCCGGAGTCCCTTCGGTCAGTTCAGCACCGGCCCCGGAGTCCCTTCGGTCAGTTCAGCACCGGCCCCGGAGTCCCTTCGGTCTGTTCAGCACCGGCCCCGGAATCCCTTCGGTCAGTTCAGCACCGGTCCCGGAGTCCCTTCGGTCAGTTCGATGCCGGTCCCCGAGTCCCTTCGGTCAGTTCAGCACCGGTCCCGGAGACCCTTCGGCCGGTTCAGCACCGGCCCCGGAGTCTCTTCGGTCAGTTCAGCACTGGCCACGGAGTCCCTTCGGTCACTTCGACGCCGGCCCCGGAGTCCCTTCGGTCAGTTCAGCACCGGCCCCGGAGTCCCTTCGGTCAGTTCAGCACCGGCCCCGGAGTCCCTTCGGTCAGTTCAGCAACGGCCCCGGAGTCCCTTCGGCCGGTTCGATGCCGGTCCCGGAGTACCTTCGGCCGGTTCGATGCCGGCCCCGGAGTCCCTTCGGTCTGTTCAGCACCGGACCCGGAGTCCCTTCGGTCAGTTCAGCACCGGCCCCGGAGTCCCTTCGGTCAGTTCAGCACCGGCCCCGGAGTCCATTCGGTCAGTTCAGCACCGGCCCCGGAGTCCCTTCGGTCAGTTCAGCACCGGCCCCGGAGTCCCTTCGGTCAGTTCAGCACCGGCCGCGGAGTCCCTTCGGTCAGTTCAGCACCGGCCCCGGAGTCCCTTCGGTCGGTTCAGTACCGGCCCCGGAGTCCCTTCGGTCGGTTCAGCACCGGCCCCGGAGTCCCTTCGGTCGGTTCAGCACCGGCCCCGGAGTCCCTTCGGTCATTTCAGCACCTGCCCCGGAGTCCCTTCGGTCATTTCAGCACCTGCCCCGGAGTCCCTTCGGCCGGTTCAGCACCGGCCCCGGAGTCCCTTCGGTCGGTTCAGCACCGGCCCCGGAGGCCCTTCGGTCGGTTCAGCACCGGCCCCGGAGTCCCTTCGGTCAGTTCAGCACCGGCCCCGGAGACCCTTCGGTCAGTTCAGCACCGGCCCCGGAGTCCGTTCGGCCGGTTCAGCGCCGGCCCCAGAGTCCCTTCGGTCACTTCGACGCCAGCCTCAGAGTCCCTTCGGTCAGTTCAGCACCCGCCCCGGAGTCCCTTCGGTCAGTTCAGCGCCGGCCCCGGAGTCCCTTCGGTCACTTCGACGCCAGCCTCAGAGTCCCTTCGGTCAGTTCAGCACCGGCCCCAGAGTCCCTTCGGTCAGTTCAGCACCGGCCCCGGAGTCCCTTCGGTCCATTCAGCACCGGCCCCGGAGTCCTTTCGGCCGGTTCAGCACCGGCCCCGGAGTCCCTTCGGTCACTTCGAAGCCGGCACCGGAGTCCCTTCGGTCAGTTCAGCACCGGCCCCGGAGTCCCTTCGGTCAGTTCAGCACCGGCCCCGAAGTTCCTTCGGTCAGTTCAGCACCGGCCCCGGAGTCCCTTCGGCCGGTTCAGCACCGGCCCCGGAGTCCCTTCGGCCGGTTCAGCACCGGCCCCGAAGTCCCTTCGGTCTGTTCAGCACCGGCCCCGGAGTCCCTTCGGTCAGTTCAGCACCGGCCCCGGAGTCCCTTCGGTCAGTTCAGCACCGGCCCCGGAGTCCCTTTGGTCAGTTCAGCACCGGCCCCGGAGTCCCTTCGGTCAGTTCAGCACCGGCCCCGGAGTCCCTTCGGTCAGTTCAGCACCGGCCCCGGAGTCCCTTCGGTCAGTTCAGCAACGGCCCCGGAGTCCCTTCGGCCGGTTCGATGCCGGTCCCGGAGTACCTTCGGCCGGTTCGATGCCGGCCCCGGAGTCCCTTCGGTCACTTCGACGCCAGCCTCAGAGTCCCTTCGGTCAGTTCAGCACCGGCCCCGGAGTCCCTTCAGCCGGTTCAGCACCGGCCCCGGAGTCCCTTCGGTCACTTCGAAGCCGGCACCGGAGTCCCTTCGGTCAGTTCAGCACCGGCCCCGGAGTCCCTTCGGTCAGTTCAGCACCGGCCCCGGAGTCCCTTCGGCCGGTTCAGCACCGGCCCCGGAGTCCCTTCGGCCGGTTCAGCACCGGCCCCGGAGTCCCTTCGGTCAGTTCAGCACCGGCCCCGGAGTCCCTTCGGTCAGTTCAGCACCGGCCCCGGAGTCCCTTCGGTCAGTTCAGCACCGGCCCCGGAGTCCCTTCGGTCTGTTCAGCACCGGCCCCGGAGTCCCTTCGGTCAGTTCAGCACCGGCCCCGGAGTCCCTTCGGTCAGTTCAGCACCGACTCCGGAGTCCCTTCGGCCGGTTCAGCACCGGCCCCGGAGTCCCTTCTGCCGGTTCAGCACCGGCCCCGGAGTCCCTTCGGTCACTTCGATGCCGGTCCCCGAGTCCCTTCGGTCAGTTCAGCACCGGCCC